>NW_027208730.1:0-47849 GCF_027789765.1 Dendropsophus ebraccatus
AATAGTTGTACTTTGTAATGGGCGTCATCATTTTACCATAACATGTATGATGGAATTCCAAATATATTATTTTGAAAGATATAAATTGGTGAAATCGCAAAAAGAATGCAATATGGTAACGTTGGGGGGTACCTGTGTCTACGTAATGCACTATATGGTAAAAAGCGACATGATACAATTATTTTTATAGGGTCAGTCCGAACACAACTATATGCAGGTTACACAGATTCTCTAATGTTATATATTTTTTAAATGAAATCCTTTTTTTTGGCAATTAATTATAAATAAAATGGGACTATTGTGACGCTTATAACGGTTTTATTTTTCACCTACGGGGCTGTATGGGGTGTCATTTTTTCTGCCATGATCTCTAGTTTTTATTAATACCATATTTGTGAAGATCGGACGTTTTGATCACTTTTTTATAATTTTTTTTTTATATATAATGTAACATAAATCGGTAATCCGCGCACTTTTTCCCCTCTTTTCGTGCACGCCGTTCGCAATGACGCTTGTTATATTTTAATAGATCGGACAATTACGCTCGCTACGGTATATTATATGTTTATTTGTTATTTATTTTTATATGTTTTATTTATATAATGGGAAAGGGGGGTGATTTAAACTTTTATTGGGGAGGGGGTTTTGGGATAGTGTGTTAGTGTTTTTAACTTTTTTTTTTTTTACACATTTGAAGTCCCTTTGGGGGACTTTTACATCCAGTACTTGGATTTTTACACTGATGAATGCTATGCCATAGGCATAGCATTGATCAGTGTTATCGGCGATCTGCTCATTGAGCCTGCCTGTGCAGGCTCAGTGTAGCAGATCGCCGATCGGACCGCACGGAGGCGGGTGAGAGACCTCCGGCGGCCCTGTTTTACCGATCGGGACCCCAGCAGTCACACTGCGGGGGTCCCGATCGGTAAGTGACAGGGGACTCCCCCTGTCACTTACACTTAAACGCCGCGGCGTTTAAGGAGTTAATGACACGCGGCAGCGCGCGATCGCTGCAGCGTGTCATTACGGTGAGGTCCCGGCTGCTGATTGCAGCCGGCCCCCACCTGCTATGAAGCGCGCTCCGCTCCGGAGCACGCTTCATAGCCGGAGAAACACCTAGGGCGTACAGTTACGCCCTAGGTCGTCTGGGGACAGACTTCCATGGCGTAACTATACGCCCTGGGTCGTCTAGGGTTAAAACAACGGCTGTTGTATTGAAATAATGGCCGTTATTTACTGTTATATGGCAGCCATCCACTCAATTTCAACATTGTGTGATCAGATCCTTTCTGTTTTTTTAATCCACTCCTGGTTTTGGTTGCAATATGAGGACCACAATACTGACTGAAATATACTTAGTGTGAACCCAGCCTAAAACAGAAAAACCTTCTGACCTCCTCTGCATGTCTTTTTTTTCTTATGACAATTTATGTCTTTGGCTTTTTCTATATAAGTATCATGTAGTGCTTTTGATTTTGGTATAAGTTGTTATTATTATTATTATTATTATTTATTATTATACTACTGCTAATGTCCCTTTTACACCTTTTTAGGCCTCAAGAGTGCTATTGAATTAGCAGAACAGATCTCTGCGTTCCCTCAGAAGTGTATGCGTTGTGACAGAGTGTCGGCTTATTACAGCACATTTGATGCCACCAGCTTCACAGATGCATTGCAGTATGAATTTAATAACGGAGCCGAGGTTCTAGCAGAAGAGTCAGTTGCTGGTGCAAGCAGGTTTGCTGCTGGTGAAGGGAGGAAAGGGAAGTTATAGACACTCTCTATTGTCACGCTTGACTCAAGAGGATGAAGACATTAGTCATCTACTTTTCACATGTGTAAATGAACAGTACTAGTAATATAAATGCTGTGAAAATGTTATCTATATTGACAAGTTAATTGATACTAATACTTTATATAGGACAGATGCTATTGTATACAGTGTTTCTTCTTTTCATGTAATTGCAGTCTTTTTTTTATATAATCGACCTATAATACTATACAAAAAACTAAATATGTGCCTATGACTGACAAGATGGAAAGAAAAATCTTAATACATGGAAATTAGATTTTTTCTACTGTCTAGTTGTGTTTTCTTTTTTTTTAATGAGTGATGCGCATGAGGAAGGAGGAGTTTGTTTCCTCCGAAATGTTCGCGGTGAGGACGTACCTGGGCGTCCGTGTCTGATGTCTACATCAGCTGTGAGCTTCAGTATGCTACTAAAAAGAAAATAAAGAAACATATGTCATGAATGCATTGTGAGTATTTTTGCTCGGGGTGTCCGTAGCATGAAGGTCCCTGTTGGATCGATTGAATCTGCATTGTGGTGAGAAACCCTTTATTTCCTTCACACGTATCATTGTACTGCATATTTGGAGATACGGGACTAGTGGAGTCTGGTAGCGTGGAGGTAGTTCTAATTGTGCATCAGTGCGGAGTAGTTCTAGTTGTTTAAAGTGCTCTCTGTCGACATCTTTGTCCGTGACCGAAACTGTCCAGAGCAGTAGCAAATTCCCATAGAAAACCTCTCCTGCTCTCCAGACGGAAAAGAATACCACTTCCTGCAGGGCATACAACCTCATGACAAGTACTGGAAGACTTGAGATTTTTTAATAGAAGTAAATTACAAATCTCTGGCACTTTCTGACACCAGTGGATTTAAAGGGGAACTCCAGATAAGAAAAACTTGTAGAAGTACATTAATAATTATATAGATTTGTCTATACAATGTATTACTGTATCTGTACATTTCTGCCACACTGGTAGCTGATAGAAATCCAGGAAGTGAAAAAAAATGGCCCCTGTGCCAATTCACATTGTCTCCTTCTCCTGCTGCTACCCCCCCCCCCCCCCCCCCCCCCCAAATCTTACATACCTCTGTCTCACATTGTGTGTGTTTACTGATGATGCAGACAGGGGGCAGGGTGTGATGTCACAGGAGGCTTGGCTGGATAACCCAATCCCCTGACTGGTTCACTACCTCTGACCGAACAGAAGCAGCTGCTGCACTAATTTTACTGATTGTAATGGGTGGGGCTGTGATGATCACATGAGGGAAAGCATTGCATTCTGGGAAATGCCAAACCAGGCAGAACAGAAACACAAAACAGAGCTAAAACTCCCCAAACAAATTGATTTTTGGTAGTTTCAAAACTGGGATAGACAGGTAAGTAATGCGTTATGCTTCTGCAGAAGTTTCATTTTTTTCAACCTCTACCTGGAGTTCCCCTTTAAAGGATGGTTTTTTTTTTTTTTTTTGCTGAACTACCCCTCTAAATATGACTTGGTGCTCCACCAATGAGACCCCTACTGTTGCTTACAACAGGGGTCACGAGACCCCTATTTCTTGTCACTGCATAACTGTGATAGAACAGGATGGTGGTCAAGCAGGTGATCTACTGCTGCCTATTAAAAGTCTTTGGGCTGACGTAGTAAGGCGGTATATGTCCATAGTATGTATATGATGCATTTGCTTAGCTCACCTTTAATGCTTCCCATGAATTTAGTGTGGGCTTGATCACAAGGTGCATAGATTGTTATGCCTATTGGTGTGTTTACACAGGCAGATTTATCTGACAGATTTTGGAAGCCAAAGCTAGGAATGGATTTGAAAAGGGGAGAAAACTCAGTCTTTCCTTTAGGACCCATTCCCTGTTTATAGTCTGTCCCTGGCTTTGGCTTCAAAAATCTGTCAGATAAATCTGCCTGTGTAAACGCATCATATGTCAGGATTTTAATAGAAACCAAAAGATTATTCATCTGCTCCTTTGTGAGATGCTCTGCAGACTTCAGCAATATAAACAAAGAGCTGAAATCTGCAGCATCTAATCCATAGTGCGAAATCCTCAACAGATCAAGTATGTGTAAATGCACCTTCAGGCACACACACTGTATTTTTAAGTGAAACAAACAGCCGTTTTTGGAGGTTGCAACAATGGCCGTTGTTTACTAACAGTGCTTAATTGAATGGCAGCGAATAGGACAACGGCCTCAGTGTATACACTACACTCATTGTTTACAGAGGCAGCACAAAATAACTTGCATGTCTATTTCCTACGGCCGCTGTACACCAAATAGTCTGTGCTTGGTGTGAAGTACGGCTTCCGGACGTACTTTACACTGTGGTCAATGGTCAATTAAATTTTGAGCACACTTAAATTGTGCTTTCCAATTAAAATAAAATGATCTTCATCCGGCTGATGCTACAGTATTGGCTGGGTGAACATGTAAGACAGCGGCCTGGTTTTTACGGAACATAGCCCTACAATGGATTATACAATGTATAATGTATAGGAGTGAAATCACGTATAACATATGTGGATTTTCCTGTGAAATTCATGATGCTGCATTGGAGAAGTCCACCACATGTGTCTTATCCCAGCTGTATATCTGTAACAGAAATCGTCATACTTCACATTAGAAAACCCACACCACTTGTTCGTTACCTTGTGGAAAGTAATGTGTCCTCCTGCCCAGGACTGTCATCCGCTAACATTCCCAGCAGTTCTCTCCTATGAGAACCGGTATAGTGCTCTACAACAAGATGTTGTAAAAAAAAAAAAAAAAGTCTGTAAAGATAAATGGAAAAACATTTCTATAGCTCCTGTGTACTGAAAAAGCTACAAGCCAGTAATTTATTAGGGCATGTATGATAATATAGATACAATATGGTCCACAAGCCCTGTTTTGTGCAAATAAAAAGCAACTTATTGTGGCACCTTCTACAAAGTGGATGGAGCTTAATGAGAAGGGCATAACCACCTGCTGCACAGCCTAGGTATGGTGTGTTTACACAGACAGTTTATTGAAGCCAAAGCCAGGAATGGTTTGAAGAGAGGAGAAAATCTCAGTCTTTCCTTTCTGTGCCATTGATTTCTATTTGTGGCTCACTGACCACTAAGGGGGGCACCTCTTCATAAATGTGACCATTGTGTAACCTTACCAGGATTTCATAGAGACTCCCAGCAGACAGTGCTTCAGAATTAAATAAAGCTATCAGTGCTTTGGTTTGCTGTGACCTTTTAAGTGTGTGGGGGGGCGACTTCATAGCCCCCAAATGTGCAGCAGCCGGAGGATGAGAGGAGCCACTACTGACCGGCGAGGCTGAAGCAGCGGAAAGTTGCAGCTCCCCGGTTCCCATGACGTCTTGCAGTATTCACTATGGCCAGCAGGTGTCACTAGCAGACACAGCACTGTAATTCATATAAAACCCTGTTTGGAGAAGTGAGTCAGTAAATCTGCGATGGAAGGAAGAGCAAGTCCGCTGAAACCTGTCTGAAGTTTCCACTTCCAAGACTGTATGAGAGGAGGAAGGCGGCAGGCTGTGTGCTGAGGCGGCACAACTCTGCTGGATGGTGCCGGGGTGATGTGTGTCCTCACTGCCGTCTCATCTCCAGAGCTGAAGTGAGGAGGGACCAGGTGCGGGCGAGACAGGTGCGGGCTCCTCAGCGCATCTCTCCTCAGCGCATCTCTCCTCAGCTCACCTCTCCTCAGCGCATCTCTCCTCAGCTCACCTCTCCTCAGCGCATCTCTCCTCAGCACACACCGCTCCTCAGCGCATCTCAGGGCACCTAGAGGGCAGATGGTCCCTCCAGCGCAGTAGGCATCCTGGCAGCTGGGCACACGGCAGGGAGCATGCACAGGTCACCAGTCCCTGTCTCCTGGTCACTCTGGCTCTCTACTCCCTCCTGCTCCTGCCCTTGGCACAGGGCACCCTGGTGGACAGCAGCAGAAGGGCCAACATGGACGTGGCTTCTTGTACAGGCGCCTGAAGAGCCACGAGAAGAGGGAGATGCAGAAGGAATCCTGTCCATCCTCGGGCTGCCCATAGACCCAGACCCCTGCATGGACTCAGCCCTGCACAGCAGCACCAGCCTGGGAAGCTGAACTCTGCCCCCCTCTTCATGCTGGACCTGTACAATGCCATGTCTGGCCAGGACCAAGCCATGGACATGAGGGGTTGGTCGCCCAGGAGCCCCCATAGCCACCAGATGAAGGGTAAGAGTCTTGTGAGCAGCCCCCTGGCCAGCCAGCAGGACAGCGCCTTCCTCAATGATGCTGACATGGTCATGAGCTTTGTCAACCTGGGTGAGTGTCTTGATCCTTTACATGGCTATGGAGTAGATCTATGATTCTAGGGGTGATCTCTTTCATGCCAAGGATGTGCAATCTGCAGAGACCTACATGTATATGATGTATATGGGAGACATTGCTTGCCCAGCATTGATACTTTCTTCTTCATACACATGAATCTAATTGAGGAGCATGTGGGGAACACATTACATTGATCCCAAGTAAGTCTTCAATGATCTTCAATAGTACTGGGCTGCTGAGTGTTCATTGTGGGGGACACAGTGTCCTAATAAATCATGGCATGGGGCTCTGTAACACTGGGGTATCATGTGACTGGGTATGACTGTGCAGTTTTGGTGGCTCTATAGTCATAGTATCTACTATGGTGCTGTGGAATCTGTTGGTGCTATACAAATAAATATTATTATTATTATTATTGTTATGGTGACACCATAAACAGCAGATTAGGTGAGCTCAGTCTGGGGCAGGTGTATGTGCATCTCAGGGGCTGCCAGGGTCTCTTGTTCCTCGTCACATGTATTAGAGGTATGTTTGTCTCTTTAGATTGTATGTTGTGGCTCTTTTTTTAGTTCATGCTAGTGATCTAGTAGGCACCAGGTGCAATGCTTTGTAATGTGAAATATACCTGTAGTCACTGTTACTGTATCTGTGTCACTGGGTGCAGAGCATTATGACTAAAGGATGTACATGTGATAAAATAGTGACAGATTAAAATTTTATTACACAGTTACAATATTGGTTGGTTCTGGGACCACCGTGGCTCAGCAGGTTAGGGAAGTTAGTTGGTAACATTGTGCGTTAAGATCATAACTCCAAAGTTACATATTAGTTTATTCTGGGACCATCATTGCCATGCAGATTAGGTAAGTTGGTTGGTAACATTGCACGTTAAGATTATAACTCCAAAGAGAATTAATAACTTATACTGAAGCCTCCAATTGTTAAGCCAAAGAGAAAAATGAGAATTATATGTTAAGTCTGTATATATAGAGGTCAGGGGAACTGCTGAATGCTATAACCCACCTTATACTTAGAGGGCAGCTGCTTCCCCTGCACAGAGCATCTCATCCTGACACAGTGTAATATGTGTAGTATCGCACCATACTATAGAGAGGTGCTACTAGACAATCAGTGTGTGCACTTCAAGTCAAATACTTGCTAAATGAATGGATCTGCTACCCAATCATACCTGCAGCAGGTAGGGACGGTATGTATGTTGGGTATATACCGTCAAGCTACAGTGGGCCAGTAAAAAGCATTCATTGTATAATTCATACTGCAGCATTGTAACTTAATTGTATTCATATTGATGAACTATAAAACAGCTTCATGGGATGTAGAGCCTTATTAAAATGGATAATATGATGATAAAATTATAATTATGGAAATTGCTAAATGCTGTAATAGGGAACACAGTCCATAACAGCTTGCAAGCTAAAAGTCAAGGGGTAGAAAGATGAGGATGGGGGAAGTGTAAGCTTTAAGAAGTCTGGATGTGAATGATGGGTGAATCAGAGAATAAGTAGATGGGCTTGGTATATCTGGGGCTATATATGAAGGATCTGGTTATAGAAAGGTTTTATAGGTTATTGTAAAGAACTTTATTTTCAGAGTAGTTGGCAGTCAGTTAAGGTGTTGGCAGACTGGCAGATAAGGGTGTGGAGCAAAATAATAGTCAAGGGATGACAGTAGTCAGGGTTTTATGATATGTCTATTATAATTTTATTAGTGTCACATGGGGAAATGTCTTTAAAGGGCATGTATCATCTATTTTTTTTTCTTTTACTGATTAGAGTCAGATACAAAAAAATGTTCTTTTATTCTAATGTTTCTTTTTTATGTTATGGGGGCAGCCATCTTACCTGAGCAGTTCTTAACTGCATTTAGTGACATGCTTTACAGCAAAACAATAGACACAGCCTGCCCCTTGAGGTGAATGTGAAGCATTACTGAACCTCCTCTGAGCTGCAACTGTTGTCTTCTCTACCTACTGGTAACACCTTTTATTGTAATGCTGTACAAATCACTTTACAGCAGCCTCCTCTTATCACCACAGACACAGCAGAAAGGCTCAGCTTAGTTTTAGCACCAGAGGTCAGAATGAAGAGAAAGAGACTGTAAGATTTAGGAAAAGGTTTATAATATAGATGGAAAATTTAAAAAAAAATCACCAAAAATTCTTTAAAGATATGTTTACCATAAAAACATTATTTAAACAATAAGTCATTTTTTTTCTAATGTCACACTCCCTTAAAGCTAGACATGGCAGAGTTTTTTTTCCATAATATCCCTAGGAATCGGTTTCATTGTAGTAAAAAATGATTGGGGTTGTGCCATATTTTTCAAACACAGTAAAAACAACAGAAGCCTGTGGGGTAGAATGTCTAGTAGGTGAAGATGGATGGATACCTAGCTTTGGTTTTCCCATATCATGTCCATAGACTCGTAAACTGAGCTGAATATTGACTGAAAGGGCCATTAATGTGGTGGTTTTGGTTGGTCTCCGTCCACGAGCCATCCCACGGCTGGACCTTTCCAGGGATATCTGGCTAGTCATGTGTTTTCAAGACTCTTAAAAAGGCCTCCACTGACTCTTTTTGCATATTGTATTTCCCAGGAGGCAATGCACCTAGGATTTCACTGTATTGAGCGCTTTAACCAGCAGCTGAGAGTGTTTCCGTATAATGGGTAAAGAAGTCTGTGACATACAGCTGTAGGTGTTCGGTTTATAGTTGTGGTTACTAAAACTAATATTGAACATTGTTGCCTATGCTCCAAAGAGAAAACGTCAATGTTGAGATCTACTATAGGACGTGTATGCCCTAGCATATTGTGCCATTCTATATAAACAATGGGGTACTGATAACCCCTCACTAGCGCTGCACTGTGTTGCTGCTTGTTGTCAGGGAGCAAACACCCGTAGGTTCACTGGGGGTATTTGTATATAGAAATATTGGTATTGACATACAGCGCAATGTTTGGCAATCCTTAGTTTATATATGGTTAGTACAAGCAAAGAGTGAAGGATAATGGCTGCAGGTACAAAACAATGATGGATAAAAGAATGGTTGTCTTTACCTTATAGTTGATTGATTTGACGCAGTTCTCGACACATGAATATTGTAAAGTAGATCTCTTTGAGGGTGCTTTGATGCTTGGTAACATGTATTGGTGATGAGAAGATGATAGTAACCTCCGCTGGAGGCGCCCCGGCCGGCGGCACTACTCCGCGGTGGGTTACGGTGATGTTAGCGGTTCAAAAATTTTCCCGGGAAGGCTGAGTGACGTCACTATTGATACGGGAGCTCAGAGAGACCAAAAAAGTAATCAACGCGTTTCAGCAACGGTAACGGTTGCCCTCGTCAGGATTATGGTACGGCCCCGTATTCCTTCCTTACTTATAGGTGATTTGACCGCTCATCTGTCAGGTGTAAGTTAATTAGTTGTTATGTTACCATGTTATCATGCTTATTCTAAAACTACGTGAAGCCGAGCATCGCTATTAGCTCTGTGAGATTTATAATGTTGCACTATTCTTAAAGAACGCTTTATATTCAGATAAATGGCATGCCATTTTCAATCGGGGCAGTGCACAGCATGTTCGGAACAGTGTATCAGCTCCTGCGCGGAGTTTTCAGAGATGTATAAGATGTCAACTTCTTTTTGAGGTTGATGCGCGGAGTGTTCGGAACAGTGTGTCAGTTTCTATATAGCACACTTGTTCCTATATACCTAGCTAAATAAAAGCAAATAGTTCCAGATCTGCATTGAGCCCATTGGGGATAAGTGTGTTTAGGAGGAATATCCATTTGGTTTCGGCCCTTGATAACAATTCTATATAGTCCCCCCCTCTCCAGTGGGGCTTGATGTTCTCGATGCCGACAAATGTAGATCCCTCAAATTTTCCCTGGTGTTTTTCCTTGTAGTGTTTTGATAAAGGATGTCCCTCATATTGTCTATTTATGTTATATATATGTTCCTGTATTCGCATGGTGAGTTGTCTCTTTGGTTCTTCCCACATAAAGTTTATTGCAAGGGCATTTGATATAGTATATAACCCCGGTGGTTTTACATGTAATGTGTGTTTTTATGTTATATTTCTCATGTCCTCCTATCAAAATATCCAGAATTTTGCCAGGGTTCGTTACTTTCCTGCAGTTTTTGCAATGTTTGCATGGAAAAAAACCTCTTGCTAGTGGCTTTAAAACTGTTTGGCCTATTTTTATTATTTGTTGTTGCTGCTTAATCGTAGGGGCTACTAGTAGACCTAAATTATTTGCTCTCTTGAAAATGAACCTCGGTTGAGAGGGAATTAATTCACCTATTACTTTGTCCTGGGAAATTCTAAAACAGGACAAAGTAATAGGTGAATTAATTCCCTCTCAACCGAGGTTCATTTTCAAGAGAGCAAATAATTTAGGTCTACTAGTAGCCCCTACGATTAAGCAGCAACAACAAATAATAAAAAAAGGCCAAACAGTTTTAAAGCCACTAGCAAGAGGTTTTTTTCCATGCAAACATTGCAAAAACTGCAGGAAAGTAACGAACCCTGGCAAAATTCTGGATATTTTGATAGGAGGACATGAGAAATATAACATAAAAACACACATTACATGCAAAACCACCGGTGTTATATATTATATCAAATGCCCTTGCAATAAACTTTATGTGGGAAGAACCAAGAGACAACTCACCATGCGAATACAGGAACATATATATAACATAAATAGACAATATGAGGGACATCCTTTATCAAAACACTACAAGGAAAAACACCAGGGAAAATTTGAGGGATCTACATTTGTCGGCATCGAGAACATCAAGCCCCACTGGAGAGGGGGGGACTATATAGAATTGTTATCAAGGGCCGAAACCAAATGGATATTCCTCCTAAACACACTTATCCCCAATGGGCTCAATGCAGATCTGGAACTATTTGCTTTTATTTAGCTAGGTATATAGGAACAAGTGTGCTATATAGAAACTGACACACTGTTCCGAACACTCCGCGCATCAACCTCAAAAAGAAGTTGACATCTTATACATCTCTGAAAACTCCGCGCAGGAGCTGATACACTGTTCCGAACATGCTGTGCACTGCCCCGATTGAAAATGGCATGCCATTTATCTGAATATAAAGCGTTCTTTAAGAATAGTGCAACATTATAAATCTCACAGAGCTAATAGCGATGCTCGGCTTCACGTAGTTTTAGAATAAGCATGATAACATGGTAACATAACAACTAATTAACTTACACCTGACAGATGAGCGGTCAAATCACCTATAAGTAAGGAAGGAATACGGGGCCGTACCATAATCCTGACGAGGGCAACCGTTACCGTTGCTGAAACGCGTTGATTACTTTTTTGGTCTCTCTGAGCTCCCGTATCAATAGTGACGTCACTCAGCCTTCCCGGGAAAATTTTTGAACCGCTAACATCACCGTAACCCACCGCGGAGTAGTGCCGCCGGCCGGGGCGCCTCCAGCGGAGGTTACTATCATCTTCTCATCACCAATACATGTTACCAAGCATCAAAGCACCCTCAAAGAGATCTACTTTACAATATTCATGTGTCGAGAACTGCGTCAAATCAATCAACTATAAGGTAAGACAACCATTCTTTTATCCATCATTGTTTTGTACCTGCAGCCATTATCCTTCACTCTTTGCTTGTACTAACCATATATAAACTAAGGATTGCCAAACATTGCGCTGTATGTCAATACCAATATTTCTATATTGTGCCATTCGTTACATCTCTGTGACTTATAGTTCTTAGAATATTCAAATCCTGGTGTTCTGAGCAAGGCCGAAGCCCAGCAGTGACATGGGTTCACTTGAGATGGGGTTATCATGAAACAATATTAGCTTAATATGTCAACAGAATCAATGCAATAAATCCCCTTTTCTATTCATCTATTGTTATTTTTCTCTATTGGCAAGGAAAGATCAGGCATGTAAAGCAGAGGAAATATGCGATATTTGCTGGCAGCATGACAGGACAGACACGTGCAGTGTGACCTCCACATCTGATGAGGGCCTTACAGTAGGGCATCACAAGCTTATGCGCCTGCCATGCTGGAGGTTGGCGTTTTTGCATCTACAGTGCTGGCCAAAAGTATTGGCACCCCTGATTGCAATCACAAATGCTTTGGTAATAATATCTTTATTTATTTTTGCTTGTAATAAAAAAAACACAAAGAGAATGAAGAAAAAGTCAAATCATTGATAATTGTACACAAACTCCAAAAATGGTCGGGACAAAAGTATTGGCACCCTCAGCGTAATACTTGGTAGCACAACCTTTAGACAAAATAACTGCAACAAACCACTTCCAGTAACCATCAATGAGTTTCTTACAATGCTGTATTGAAATTTTCTTCTTTTTTTGCAAATTGCTCCAGGTCCCTGAGATTTGAAGGGTGCCTTCTCCAGACTGCCATTTTGAGATCTCTCCACATGTGTTCTATGGGATTCAGGTCTGGACTCATTGCTGGCCACTTTAGAAGTCTCCAGTGCTTTCTCTCAAACCATTTTCATAGTGCTTTTTGAAGTGTGTTTTTGGTCATTGTCCTGCTGGAACACCCATAACCTCTGAGGGAGACCCAGCTTTCTCACACTGGGCCCTACATTGTCCTGCAAAATGTGTTGGTAGTCTTTAGACTTCATAATGCCATGCACACGGTCAAGCAGTCCAGTGCCAGAGGCAGCAAAGCAACCCAAAACATCAGGGAACCTCCTCCATGTTTGACTGTAGGAACCATGTTTCTTTTCTTTTGAAGGCCTCTTTTTTTTTTTCCCTGTAACTATGTTGATGCCTTTTCCTAAAAAGCTCTACTTTTGACTCATCTGACCAGAGAACATTCTTCCAAAAAGGTTTTTAGCTTTCTCAGGTAAGTTTTGTAAAACTCCAGCCTGGCTTTTTTTATGTCTCTGGGTCAGAAGTGGGGTCTTCCTGGGTATCTTACCATAGAGTCCCTTTTCATTCAGACGCCGCCGGATAGTATGGGTTGACACCATTGTACCCTTGGACAGCAGGGCAGCTAGAACTTGTTTGGATGTTAGTCGCGGTTCTTTAGCCACCATCCGCACAATGTTTTGTTGAAATCTCTCATCAATTTTTCTTATCCGTTCACATCTAGGGAGGTTAGCCACAGTACCATGGGTTTTACACTTCTTCATGACACTGCGCACGGTAGACACAGGAACATTCAGGTCTTTGGAGATGGACCTTGTAGCCTTGAGATTGCTCATGCTTCCTCACAATTTGGCTCCTTAAGTCCTCAGACAGTTCTTGGTCTTCTTTCTTTTCTCCATGCTCAATGTGGTACACACAAGGACACAGGACAGAGGTTGCGTCAACTTTAATCCATTTCAACTGGCTGCAAGTGTGATTTAGTTTATTGCCACCACCTGTTATGTGCCACAGGTAAGTAATAGGTGCTGGTAATTACACAAATTAGAGACGCATCACATGATTTTTTCTAAGGGTGCCAATACTTTTGTGCACCCCTTCTTTTATGTTTGGTGTAGGTTTATATCCAATTGGCTTTTTGATAATTCTTTTTGTGGTTTTGCACTGAAGACAAATTAAATGAAGAGATTAATACCAAGCATTTGTGATTGCAATCATTTTCTGGAAGAAATTGAGTATTATCTGACAGAATTGCAGGGGTGCCAATACTTTTGGCCAGCACTGTAATGGTTTAGACTACTTGATTTATTATCCAGCGAAACCATTTGGAATATCCTGTGGTTTTCAATGACTGCTAAGCTACATACATAATAAAGACTGGTTATGTGTTATTTGAAAGTGTTAGGTTTTGTATGCTGTATACTGTTAACCCCCTGCTGCTCCAAGCACACATGCCAATGATTTACACATTCCTGTTTTATGTTCTTCTTTAGTCATCTTGTTTCTAGTTAGATGTAGATGTTTTGTGCTGTGTGTTACAAATTGTACTGAAATCATCACACTTCTTAAATGTATAGAAAGTGCTTCTCAGAATGCAAAGGGCTGTAAGGTTGAGAATGAAAAGAAGCATTACTGCGTAGGCATAGGCAACAATACTAATTGTTAGGTGAAGTTTCCCGGGAACTGGATCCAGCTTTTCCCAGCACCTAAGTAGGAGTGGCAGGAAGCGGACCAGACTTTAAAGCCTGTAGCCTGATGAGCAGAATGCCGATTGGAACAGTGCCCTTCACTTCCTTCCTACTGTAGATTCACTCATCTCAAGTGCAAATGGTAGACCTGTAAAAATTATGCTGTTGAACCAAAGTTTCACCAAATGTTTTATCAAAAAAAAATTCAAACAAATAAGCAGTGTGTGAACCTTACCTGCCTTTGGTGTATATGATCTTAAAGGAATGTGTCAGAGTAGATTTTTTTTTTTTACTGATTACAAGACAGATACTGAAACAAATTCTTTTTATCCAATCTCTTTTCTCCTTTTTTTTGTTTCTTTTTTTTTTTATAGTTAAAGTGACACTGTCACACCCCTTTTTTTGCATTATGAATTTTCTACACAGGTGTACAGGGTAAATTTTGCAGTTTTCATACTTATTTTATATCGTCATGATGCTTGTTCCAGTAAAAAGTGTTCTTTTATCATCTGTGGATTGGTGCTACCTGGGCGGGGCTTCACAGTCAAAGCACAATTTAGCCCTGCCCACAGTGCCACAGTATGGGCCAACCTAGAGGGGGTGGAGCCTAGACCTTTAGGCTGGCCTGTTCCAATGCCGTTGAGGGGGGTGGGGCTTATGCATCAATGACGTCACAGGGCAGGGGCCTATGGTGGTGGATGTTAACGGGGCTAAGTGGCGATTCGCCATGAAGCCCCATTCAGGTGGCCCATGTATGATGTATGATATAAAATAAGGTATGAAAACTGCTAAATTTACCCTTTACACCTGTGTAGAGAAGTCATAATGCAAAAAGGGGATCACAGTGTCACTTTAATTTAAGCTACTTATGATGGGGGCAACCTTATTACTTCTGCTCTGCTCTCCTAAGAACAATTCGAGAGATGCTGTTATATAGATAATATAAAATAATAGGATTACAGTGAAAGATGACGTTGGTAAATATATAAGAAAGGATAATGTCATTCATAATAAGTGACAGATTATTGCTCCTCTCCCTGCGCAGGTCACACAGCATGCCTAGTATTAAGGGAATATAGTTTCTTGTAATCCCGATTCTCCAAAAAGTTAAATGCCCGAAAAAAAAGCAAAAACTGCAAAAAGGCTGAGAACAACCAATAATGTGACGAATATGTTGTTCAACTAATATAATACACAATCTGTGAAATATTATTGAAATATCAGTTTTACTAGTAGTAGTAGGTTAATGCATGCTCAAGAATATCCTGGTATGAATGGTAATGTTTTAGCAAATATTTCATGATGTTTTGCCGGTTTAGGGTGGATTCTTTCCACATTATTCATGTTACATCTTACATATTCTATTGTTCTGCATAACAATAACAATTCATTCACATAGCAGTTACTGTTATAAATGTTATAAAATATACTGCTGTCAGCATTCTACCCAGCATGTTACATCCCAGGATGGGTGTTGGGGGAGTCCTAGAATACCAAGAGCAGATTTGAGATTTAAAACATTTCTATCCATATAATGGTCAAATTGTCAAATAAATAAAATAAGGGCTGCTGGTGATAGAAGTTTAGCTCAGATTGTGAACTATGCAAGTCATCATTTTGAATTTCCTGTTTAAATTGATGTGACTTCCTGACATATACCAATCCCATTTTTTGTTATGTCAGTAACAATAACCTCAGACTGGATATCAGATTCTTTTTTCTTCAGTTTCATTTTTACAATACCATTACTCCTCCAAACCCAGTCCTATTGTCATGTGCGCCAAGGTACTCCTCATTTTTTCCTTCTCTTCACCTGTCTGGGAGGCTGCATGATGTTGGAGAATAACCATTTTTTTGTGGAAGTTCAGAGATTATGACAGGCCACTTAGATTAAGTCTATTGAACAGAAAAACAAGGTCTAATGCAAGCTGAAGTTAAGGGTAATGTAAGTAGATGATTATAGTATAATACAAGACAAAGTCAAGGGTCAAACATTAAGATCAAAGAGACAAGTAACTTAACAGTAGCAAGAAATATCAGTATATAGATATATATATATATATATATATATATATATATATATATTATATATATACACTACCGTTCAAAAGTTTAGGGTCTCATTGAAATGTCCTTATTTTTGAAGGAAAAGCACTGTACTTTCAATGAAGATAACTTTAAACTAGTCCTAACTTTGAACAAATACAAATAGTAAATGACTATTCTAGCTGCAAATTTCTGGTTTTGGTGCAATATCTACATAGGTGTATAGAGGCCCATTTCCAGCAACTATCACTCCAGTGTTCTATGGTACAATGTGTTTGTTCATTGGCTGAGAAGGGCTAATTGATGATTAGAAAACCCTTGTGCAATCATGTTCACACATCTGAAAACAGTCCTAGCTCATTACAGAAGCTACAAACTGACCTTCCTTTGAGCAGATTGTGTTTCTGGAGCATCACATTTGTGGGGTCAAATAAACGCTCAAAATGTCCAGAAAAAGAGAACTTTCATCTGAACTCGACAGTCTATTCTTGTTCTTAGAAATGAAGGCTATTCCATGCGAGAAATTGCTAAGAAATTGAAGATTTCCTACAATGGTGTGTACTACTCCCTTCAGAGGACAGCACAAACAGCTCTAACCAGATTTGAAAAAAGAGTGGGAGGCCGCGTTGCACAACTAAGCAAGAAGATAAGCAACATTAGTGTCTCTAGTTTGAGAAACAGCTGCCTCACAGGTCCCCAACTGGCATCTTCATTAAATAGTTCCCGCAAAACACCAGTGTCAACATCTACAGTGAAGAGGCGGCTGCAGGATTTTGGGCTTCAGGGCAGGGTGGCAAAGAAAAAGCCATATCTGAGACTGGCCAATAAAAGAAAAAGATTAAGATTAACGTTTGTGAGACGCAGAACAAGTGAAAAGATGCTGGAAGAATGCCATGACGCCATCTGTTAAGCATGGTGGAGTTAATGTGATGGTCTGGGTTGCTTTGGTGCTGGTAAGGTGGGAGATTTGTACAGGGTAAAAGGGATTCTAAATAAGGAAGGCTATCACTCAATTTTGCAACGCCATGCCATACCCAGTGGACAGCGCTTGATTGGAGCCAATTTCTTCCTACAACAGGACAATGACCCTAAACACACCTCCAAATTGTGGAGAACTATTTACAGCAGAAGCAGGCAGCTGGTATTCTATCGGTAATGGAGTGGCCAGCGCAGTCACCAGATCTGAATCCCATTGAGCTGTTGTGGGAGCAGCTTGACCGTATGGTACGCCAGAAGTGCCCATCCAACCAATCCAACTTGTGGGAGCTGCTTCTAGAAGCGTGGGGTGCAATTTCTCCAGATTACCTCAACAGATTAACAGCTAGAATGCCAAAGGTGTGCAATGCTGTAATTGCTGCAAAAGGAGGATTCTTTGACGAAAGCAAAGTTTGATGTAAAAACAATGTGATTTCAAATACAGATCATTATTTCTAACCTTGTCAGTGTCTTGACTCTATTTTCGTTTCATTTCACAACGTATGGTGGTAAATAAATGTGACTTTTCATGGAAAACACAAAATTGTTTGGGTGACCCAAAACTTTTGAACGGTAGTGTAGGTTGCATGAATAATCCTTGTATCTCTCGTAAAGCCTTTGAAACTGACAGCACAGATATGTATATATGCGTTTTGTCATTTTCAAGATCACAAGCAGCAGTCTATACATGCCAGACACACTGCTTGTGATCCTGTTCTCTGGCTCTCCGCTGCTCACGACAGCTGTATTTTCAGGCCTGCCTCCTCCAGCTGCCAGTCATTTCAGGGAAGGCGGTGGCCTGAAGTTACAGCAGCGGAGAACCAGATTCCCGATCACAAGCAGCGTGGCAGGTATGTGTACACTGCTTGTGATCTCCATGCTGTCAGTTTGCCTTATTTCTTTTGCATCTTCTCAGCCACCCAAACCCCTGTTTACACAGGAAGATGTGCGGCCGATAAAGATAAACTGGTTGCATCTTGCAGGGGAAGGGGGTTGATATGGAGGGGGGGGGGGTTGTGACCTGCTCTGATCTGCCGTCACACATGCACACTTACCCCATCACACATAGCACAGCACACTAACCCCATCACACATAGCACAGCACACTAACCCCATCACACATAGCACAGCACACAAACCTCTGCACACATATCATACACTCTTTACCTAATAACACATAGCACACTTACCCCATCACACATAGCACAGCACACTTACCTCTGCACACATCATACACTCTTTACCTCATAACACATAGCACAGCACACTTACCCATTACCAGCACACTTAAAGTGACTGTACCACCAGGCCCAGGCTGAAGCACTGGAGGCGGGCTGACCCACCCTTTAGGGTGGGTTTACACTATGGAATTCTCCCGGATAAACTCTGCGGAATTTGCGTTGGCTGTCCGCACGCCTTTCCGCCAGCTCCATTCTGTGGGCCGGCTGGATTCCGCGAGAATTCCGTAGTGTGAACCCACCCTGGGAAGAAACTCAAGCCCCTCCATGACGTGACTCCATTAAAATCAATGGAACCCTATCATAGAGGGGTTAGGGTTTCCTCCCACTAAGGGTGGGTTGGCCCACCTTCAGTGCTTCAGCCTGGGGGTACAGTCACTTTAGCCCATTACACACAGCACACCTACCTCAACACATACTACCTGGTACAATGCAGTGGCTGTGTGCACGGGCTAGGGAGGTAGGGAGCACGCTGGAGGTGGCTGTGAGCGTGAGGGCACCAGTCTCCAGCTGCTCACTTAGGCTCTGGAGTGCTTGCGGTGCCTGAGTGACTATGTACTGTAGCCAGCCCCAGGGGATACAAGTTCAGATGCAGGGATGTGTCACTTGCATATGCAGCCCCAGGCTCCCTGTTTCCAAATCTTGCCTGGCAGGTGACATGGGGCAGCTGGCCCCCATAGACCCCTCTCTCCCTCAGGGCCCCTGTGCAGCTGCACATGTTATAAGTCTGCCACTGCATTCCTTCCACTAGGGACACAAACTATACTACATTGTAATTATATACAAAGCAGTTCAGGTTATGATACACAAAATGTAGTCAGAACTGGATGCTTCATCTAGACTTGAAAGATGATAAAAATACTTAGTATACAATAATTAGAGTTAAACAATGGTAATGAATTAGCTGCAGATTTTCCACACAACATACCCATGCTGAAATAAAGTTTGTAAAAGCAGCAAAGAAGATAAGATTTCCTAACATGGGGGAAACAATTCTGCACATACGCCAGTTGACCTGCAGTACAGATATTAAATTCACAGCATATCGGCTGTTGTGCCACATCGGCTGTGGACTTCTAAGGGGGAAGGCAGCATCTGCAATGAATCTGTATTTTGTGCAGATTTTGTTGTGGATAAGCTTGTGGGTCCTGTTGTGGATAAGCTGTGTGTTATATCAGGGACTGTCACTGCATTGTCAGTGGACCATTTTCCTAACATCTCTCTGAGTGGCACTTGTGGAGATCCATGTATACTATACATTGGACAGAAAATTCAAACAACCGGCACTCCGTTTACTTCTGCGGCGCGGTGCTCGTGGCAATGGATCATAAAGAGGTAGAATGAATCCCGGCACTCGCTGGTGTAAATTGCTTAAATGGATGTTTATTACCTCAACGCTGCACGCGTATCGACCATACTGCTGTTGATAAAGGCCAGTATGGTCGATACGCGTGCAGCGTTGATGTAATAAACATCTATTGAAGCAATTTTACACCAGCGAGTGCCGGGATTCATTCTACCTCTTTACTATACATTGGAGTTAGGTCTGGGGGCAGTGCAATAGCACATGCATTTTTTGCATGTGTTATAGGAGCCAATGCATTTGTGCAGAGAGACAATAGTTCTTATGACTGTTATGACATTTGATGGTGATGTAATCTATATCATTGTGTTGAAATGTATTTTGTTGTGACAGTATCCTTGTGTGCATAATTTTAATTCCACTTTGTGTAGTTTTAATAATTTTTTCTTGGTTATAAAGATTATTGATTATTTAATAAAGGAAGTTGCCTTCTTTGTAGGAAACAGTGGTATATGCTGTTGGCTGGCTAAGCTGGCTAAGTGATTCTAGTCCGATGCTGCGTTTACACGGAAACGATTATTGTTCGAATTTGCATGATAACGATCGAATTTGAACGATAATCGTACGTGTAAACGCAGCGAACAATAAATGACGAGCAAGAAATCATTCATTTTGATCTTAGAACATGTTCTTAAATCGTCGTTTGTCGGTCGCAAAAAATTCGCAGATTGTTTCCGTGTAAACAGTCGTTCACCGATTTAACCTATGTTCGAGATAGGCTTAAGCGATCGCAAAATGATCGCAAAAGATTTTTCCGTACAATATATCATTCCGTCTAAACGCTGATCGTTATAAAAATTATCGCTCCGTCAGGCTCACTTAATATATATATGGTTATATTTCTGCCACCCCTTCTCTCCTCAGACATGATGGTCCTATTTATTGATTTTAGGGTTATTACCTAGTATAATGTTGTGAGCTCTATATCAGTATATCTGGAATCCTTCTACCAATGTGATGCAAATTAGACTCACATTTGTACCTAGTGAACAGACATTTTTTTAGCTCTCCAAGTCTGATAAGAAATGCTGAAAGGAAGACAGCTGCTGACCTTCCTCTTCAGCAGGAGATTGTGACGGTGCTGCCCTCTTGCCGTATATTTATTTTTGTGACTTCCTGCTTTTTGTATTGGATTTGGTTTCTGATTTGAGATTGTATCACTTATTGCTGACACAAGACCATTTGTTTGCATCTTGAGGACTGCTGAACCACAGTTGTTCTTAAAGCAATAGTTCCACCAAAAGTATATAAAGATTCCAGCTACAGCTTCCTAGGATTCCATTAGAACTAATGTATATTTGTTACTAATTTAAAGCTTTTTTTTTTTTTGTTATTTTTACAATTATTAAATTATGAAAAATGACAGTAAAATCATGTGTTTTTTATTCAATTGCCCACTAGATGTCAGTATAACCAGTATTCCCACTTTAGCAAGAACACAGTGCTTTTGCAGCTTTCCCGCAGAAAGAGAATGATAAGAAACAAAGCACTATATAGTACACAAATAATAGCATATACCTGATTATTACTATTGCAGATCGGCAGACTGTCACACAGCTTATGGATCTGGATAGTTGTAGGCTGGGGCTGACAGGTGGCAGATGAGGTTCAACACTAAATAAATTATGAGTATGCACATGGAGGGATATCCAGGCTGCGATCATGTAGCAAATGGGAAAACACTGGGTTACATTGACATGGAAAAGGACTTCAGAATTTTAGTTGACAGTACATTTAACTGTAGCAAACCATTGCGAGGCAGCTGCTGCCAAGGCAAACAACATCATGGGGTGCATCAAAAGGAGCATAGAGGCACAAGACAAAGAGATAGTTGTACCATTCTACAAATCACTTAGAATTGGTAAGAAAAATTTTCAGGCATGATAATACGGTATACCACTAAACAGGCTATACAATTACCAAATAACAGCAGTATGTACTAATAATACTAGTATATAGGGGACAAATATTACTGCCACACCAGCACCTCTACCTTTACCACCACATTGTTACTCAGCAAATCAGTATAACCAAATATTGTTGCTTTCTCACTCCCCCCTCCATCCTGCATCCTGCATATTAGGGGCTTGGTAAAGTTTCATTGACAGGAGAACTAAAGTGTTTTATTAGTTTGGAAGCACAGATGGATATATGAAAGGTATCATGTGTCTTCATGCTCAGTTATCTAACAGTGTCAGCATTTTGGAACATGAATTGTGTTCTGACAGATTCTGCAGTAATCTGTCCCATCAGTGATTTCATATTCTGATCTATTACAATTCTAGAACTGATACAGTACACACAAACCCTCTTAGCGTACTTTGATTTACCTGGTGCCTGCTTTATATCTGTAGCTTTAAGGGTCTGATACTGGAGATCGCACCAAATATGTTCCTAGTAAGTAAAAAAAAGTGTGGTTACTGCAAACAATTGAGCACACAAGGTGATGGTGGATTGCTGAGTTGTGTGGACTGAAAGATGGAAATGTTCAGGAAGAAAATCTCATATGCAAAATGCAATTTTTAGTTCTATGAGCAGATACTTCATTATTTCTGGGGAAAAGGGAGGTTTAATGATTACAGGGAATATAATGTTGAGGTGTTTCATTCATACAGTGCATTTGCAGGCAGACATTACATAGTTTAGCATCATTGCTATACCCATGAGCTCAGAGTAGCAACATGGAGAGAATCTACTTTCTGCAAATGAAGAGAATAGATCTGCAAAGTCTATCAAGGAGTCTTATGACATCATAAATCACAGTTCCTCATCTTCCAGAACTAGAATTTTGGCTATCATCTGTCTATTTTATGTCTTTGTGTGGGATTTTTGGGTTCTGCGTCTTTGTTTCCTTTAACCACTTCAGTACTTGAATTGTGTTTACAAGGAAGGTCAATGGATAATTGTATATATTTGTATATAAAAAACGATATACACTCACCGGCCACTTTATTAGGTACACCTGTCCAACTGCACGTTACCACTTAATTTCTTATCAGCCAATCACATGGCGGCAAACTCAGTGCATTTAGGCATGTAGACATGGTCAAGACAATCTCCTGCAGTTCAAAACGAGCATCAGTATGGGGAAGAAAGGTGATGTGAGTGCCTTTGAACGTGGCATGGTTGTTGGTGCCAAAAGGGCTGGTCTGAGTATTTCAGAAACTGCTGATCTACTGGGATTTCACGCACAACCATCTCTAGGGTTTACAGAGAATGGTCCGAAAAAGAAAAAACATCCAGTGAGCGTCAGTTCTGTGGGTGGAAATGCCTTGTTGATGCCAGAGGTCAGAGGAGAATGGGCAGACTGGTTCGAGCTGATAGAAAGGCAACAGTGACTCAAATAGCCAACCGTTACAACCAAGGTAGGCAGAAGAGCATCTCTGAACGCACAGTACGTCGAACTTTGAGGCAGATGGGCTACAGCAGCAGAAGACCACACCGGGTGCCACTCCTTTCAGCTAAGAACAGGAAACTGAGGCTACAATTTGCACAAGCTCATCGAAATTTGGACAGTAGAAGATTGGAAAAAACGTTGCCTGGTCTGATGAGTCTCGATTTCTGCTGCGACATTCGGATGGTAGGGTCAGAATTTGGCGTCAACAACATGAAAGCATGGATCCATCCTGCCTTGTATCAACGGTTCAGGCTGGTGGTGGTGTCATGGTGTGGGGAATATTTTCTTGGCACTCTTTGGGCCCCTTGGTACCAGTTGAGCATTGTTGCAACGCCACAGCCTACCTGAGTATTGTTGCTGACCATGTCCATCCCTTTATGACCACAATGTACCCAACATCTGATGGCTACTTTCAGCAGGATAATGCGCCATGTCATAAAGCTAGAATCCATCTCAGACTGGTTTCTTGAACATGACAATGAGTTCACTGTACTCCAATGGCCTCCACAGTCACCAGATCTCAATCCAATAGAGCATCTTTGGGATGTGGTGAAACGGGAGATTCGCATCATGGATGTGCAGCCGACAAATCTGCGGCAACTGTGTGATGCCATCATGTCAATATGGACCAAAATCTCTGAGGAATGCTTCCAGCACCTTGTTGTATCTATGCCACGAAGAATTGAGGCAGTTCTGAAGGCAAAAGGGGGTCCAACCCATTACTAGCATGGTGTACTTAATAAATTGGCCAGTGAGTGTATCTCAAACATAGGTTAAAACATGCGTGAAATATATATATATCTCAAACATGGGTTAACAAAGTCCAATTTTACAGTCATGAGGACGTATAGCATAGTAGCCCTAAGTATTTCTTTCACAACCCTGAATAGTGTTACATTACATTACAGTATGCATTACAGTAAATGGGTCTTGAGACTAATATTGTGAAATCCAATGTAGTGCAGTTTTCAGAATTTATATAAATATATAAAACCTATATATAAGACCTGTTTGATTACATAAACAAAAAAGTTATCTACATGTATAAGGTAAAATGCTCCGATGTCTATAGGGCAAAGAGTGAGCATACTGAAAACATAGTACTGGGTTTGGTATTATTACAGTGGCAGACAGACCCACATGCATGGCATATGTTTTCACAGTATGTATTTAATACTTCTACTTTTATAAAAAGTATACCAAGCCTGAAAGATCTTCCACTCCTAACTAAGCCATGGAAGCTAATGGGAATCTGTCTTAAAGATACCCCGACAAATCCTAGTAGACCCCTGTATTTTTCACTGTAATCGCCATCATAAATACCAAAACTTACAAAAAGAAAATAACACTTAGCCCCAGTGTTGCTCCAGAGTGCTGTAATGTGGCTGGTCCAGTCCAGCAGTTTTCCCAACACATCTATTACTCTGATTTTGGTAAGAAATGATGTCAGAGGAAATGAGGGCATATTATAGCTCGAAGGCTAATTTTGATGAATTGCTCTGTGCATCCCCGGTGTCGGTGGAGCTGTTTACCTCTAGAACACTCAGTGCATGTTTTGGGTTTTGGATTATGATTTGTACGCCAGACAGGGAAAAATTGAATGGGGGATGGTCTTTACACGGTTCACCCTGTGGTAAAACGTTATCTATGAAAATGAGTATGTGCTTAACATTGCTCTATTTTGATACTATTAATGTTCTCATTTTTGATCTATGGGACTATATGAGGCATAGTTTTTGCGCCACAATCTGTACACTTGTACCACAAGTGTGTGTATGGGACTTTTTCATCACTTTTATTACAATTTTTTTTTATTGATGTAACAAAAAATCTGCAAGGTGTTTTTTGGCTATTACACCTATTACCGTGCAATAGTTATTGTTATTGTAAAATAGAAAAGGGAGGGTGATTTAATTTTTTTATTATGGGATTTTTTTGTATATATTAAATGGGAAGTCCCATGAAAACAAAGAAACAAGGCAGGGAACTTAATAAACTATGTATACTTACCAGTCCCCTCCACAGCTCCTGTTGCACTGCTCCTGGGTCTCTTCCAGCTGAAACATCATGGCCCTGTCACGGCCGCGGCGGCGTCCCGTGCTCCAGGCCGCCGCCGCGACCTCCCTCTGCCCCATGCAGCCGCCGGGGTCCTTGTGCAGGGACCAGGCGTTGCTACCTGTTTGGCCATGGGGGGGCGCCTTACCTCGCCCTGCTCCTGTCTCCGTCTGTGCCGGCCGGCGCGCGCGTCCCCGCCGGCTGTCTCAGATTTAAAGGGCCAGTCCGCCCCTAATTGGGTAGTTGCAAATCACTCCCTATAAATTCCAGCCCTGCCCCACTACAGGTGTTGGAGCCTCTGCATGCTTCCCATAGCGTTTGGCCCAGCTCCCTGTTGTTCCTGACCCTAGTCCTTGTCCCTTGTTCCTATCCGCAGTCCTTATCCCTAGTCCTTGCCCGCTGCCTTCCCATTGTTCCTGAGTCCTGTCCGCCACCTGTGATCACGTCTACAGACCTCTGCCTACTGCTCCTGCCACGCCTTGCCTGCCGTCACTAGCAACCAAGCCAGGGGTGTCGACCTGGGGGTCGCCTGCCGCAGCAAGTCCATCCCGCCTTGCGGCAGGCTCTGGTGTAAACCAGCGGCCCCTTAGACTCCGCTCCCTGGTGAGGTTAGTGCTATCGCTGGTGACGGTCCAGTGGATCCACTACTCCAGGCGCTACAAGCGATTGCCTGCTCAGCCGGTCAGTGTCCTGCCCCAGTTACTGATCAGCACAGCAGGGTAGTGACATTGCAGCTGGAAGAGCTGCAGGAGACCAGTGGATGTCAGCTGGACCCAGGAGCAGTGCTGTGGTGCCCGGGAATAGGTAAGTAAACTTTGTTTATTATGTTCCTGTTCCCCCTGACTTTTCGTTTAATAAACCTTTTTTACACTTATTTGTAGTTCCCCTAGGACTACACACTGGTTGCTCATAGGATTCAGTGCACTGCATTGAGCCATCATCTTGCAGCTTGATTGCATCAGCCTGACAGGCTGAGTCAATCCCAGATGTCAGGCCAGTGAGCCGATCCAGCACTGGACCACCAATGAGGGTTAGTAAGACCATGACAGTGGCATTTAATGTGCAAATAGCCATCAGCTGGGAGCAGCTCGTCATGAGATTTCTCTGTATTCTCTTAAAGACGGCATGATGGGTATACCTGTCTTGCATCATTAAGAGGTTAATGATCTACTGTTTAGCTACAGTTGTTTTGATGAGAATTCCCCTTACAAAGCATTGTTATTCTTTTTATTTACCTGGTCTACATCTTAATTATATCAGGAGGTTTTCACCAACTGGTCATGATTTCTCAGATATCATTTAATTGTATATTGCAAAATAAACACCTTTGTAAGGGATAAATGTTTTTTTTGTTTGTTGTTAGTTTGTTTTACTGTCAACACTTTTTAAATGAACTATTAGAATGTATTTTTATTTTCTTCATAATGTGATCATTTGATTATGTCCATAAAACTTTCATATACTCAGTATACTAAAGCATTTTTGCCTGTAACTAATCTATTAGGCTATACTGTATATGCATGCCACCACTATTACATTTATTCTCCATCAGAGAGCTGTACTTGACTATTTCAGGCAGCTCCCATAGAAAATGGATGGAGGAGCAGTTTTCATCTTTGACCACCGCTAAATTCTCAAGGCTCCTATTCTTAAGATTGTAGGGGGTCCAGTTAGTTATCCGCTATCCTGGTGGACAACCCATTTAAATCATAGGACAAGCAACATGGAATAATATAAATTTGCAACCTCTCAAATCCATGCCATAGGGTGGGGAGCAGAGCAGGGTCCTTATACACCCTTACCGGCAGATATTCGTCATAAAAGTCATGTTAAAAAGCAACGAACAGCCGGCATGCATGATGTTGGCTGACTGTTGCCTTTCTACATGTTCAATCAAACCGCTAATGACAGCGACAGTCTGCTGCCCGTCACTCTGTGTAATAGGAGTGGCAGGAGCAGACCACCACTCTCTTCAATAGGCTACCTGGAAGATCTAAGGATTGTTTAGGCAGCCCCTCCCGCAGCCTCCCTTGCTCATCCCTGGTCGCCTGTCAGATAAGCGCTTGCTTCCTCTTCTTAATCGTGCTGTGTAATACGTCCTTAACTGTGGTCTATACAGTTATATTTATAGGAAATTAAAGTACCTTGTTGGAACCAGGTTTTCTAGTGTTGCCTATTGCATACATCACTTTGATGCATATAGTAGCACTAATTGCTACTAATTACTAGTATGATTGAGCCACTAACAGCATCTGTTAAACTCTGATGGAAGCCCTGGTTTACTGTTTTTGGTAATCTAGTGATATCCATAATGACATTGTAGGGGACAAAGGACCATATAGCGATAAACTGTTTTTTTCTTAATCTTTTCCTTCCTCTCATTCTATCTGTAAAACAAGACATCAGTACTTCCCATTAATTTGTTAATTAGTCCTCTTTGTTGTCACTGCATACATTCTGCATTAAGTCTTTTATGCGAATTGAGATACAAGCATATTTTGTGATGCAATCTGAAAGTTTAACAGTGACCCCTCTTACTATACTATACTAATTTTGACGTTCTTTTTTTTCTCCTGTGTTTTGGTAATAATTAGCTCATGTGTTACATCATACTTGGCATCATGTACCTACAAAAATAGAGTTAGTCTACGACAGAAAAGCGCATGCATTTATACTCGCAATGGTCATTATTAGTGTAACTGGGAATTTATAAGGGCATGGTTGAAATAGGCTACTCTTTCATGGGCTATGATTAGCTCAGAGTGGATTTGGGTTGGGTCACACCTTAATACTTTACCACATGTGATGTTTATACTGTAGTTTTGGAGTCAGTCTGTACCACGTTATGTCCTTTAAGGGTAATATTTGAACTCTATGGGCCTCACCAGATCAAAGGCTGTGCAAAGTGCAAATAAATAACGCCATTAGTGTTTTTCCCACCCCAAATGCTACTTTCTGTCTCATATTAATTATTTGGTTTCACTTGGCATGAACTCTTTTCCCTAATGACGTGCTAGTGAGAATTACTTTCCTCAATAGACTTGTTGATTCACTGTGATGGACTTCCATAAGCTGCAGGAGACACTGCCTCCTTTCCTCGGGGACCCTTACAACATTTGTAAGTGATGCTCTGGTACTGCAGTACTGTGGTTTTGGTTCTGAGTTATTCCTGTCCTACCTTATACAAGTAGTCAAGCACTTCTTAAAATGTTTTGAACAACTTAAGTTTTTGGTAGACATCATCAAAGGTTAATGTTTGAGAAATCTTTTTGTATTTTTTGTCAATTATTAAAACAGCCTTTTATTGATTAGTTTATTAATAACCTTGCATGGTTCCAAAACAGCAGCTACCCCTTGTTGTCTTAAGGCCAATGGTAAGCATATTCTTAATCCAGATATCATGTATGTTATCTTGTAATTATACATCATCAGCAAGGATTAACACCATATGTGTGTAGGTCTTACTTGTACTTATGGTGCGTTTACACAGAGCCAGGAGCCAAAGCCAGGAACAGACTATAAACAGGGATCAGGTGATAAAGGAAAGACTGGGATCTATCCTCTTTTCAAATCCATTCCTGGCTTTGGCCTCCAAAATCTGTCAGATAAATCTTTCTCTGTAAACGCACCATTACACCTGTCAATTTATGCCACAAGACCTCTGAAGGTGTTCAGCATTAGAGGGCTATTCCTATCTTACTTAGTTAAACTTGTAAGTCATGTCATTGACCTAGACCTATGAGCTGTCAACAATGGAAAAAGAACGGCCATATCAGGAGAAGGAGGCAAGTTTGCTAAATAAATGTATTTGCAAAAATATTGAGAATACCCCTTTAACCCCTTAACGACATCGGGCGTAAATTTACGCCCTGATGCCGGTAAAGGAGTTCAGAGAGGGGCCGCGAGGCGACCCCGCTCTGAACCGCGGCGGTCCCGGGTGCCACTTGTAGCCCGGGACCGTAGGTATTAGCGGGCACAGTCCGATCGCCGTGCCCGCTAATACAGTAATCAGATGCAGCTGTCAAACATGACAGCTGCATCCGATTACCGGACGCAGCGTCATCCCTGGTGTCTAGTAGGGAGATCGCTCCTCCGGGATGTTATCCCGGAGGAGCGATCTCCGTTTCTGAAGCCGGCCGGGGACCGCTCCAAGATGGCGCCATCCCTGGCTCGGCACTCGTTTACTTCTGGCTGCAGCAGCCAGAAGTAAACGAGTGCCTATCTCATGGATCTTTGCAGCATATCTATGCTGCAGAGATCTCTATGAGAGATCAGTGCACTTATACTAGAAGTCCCCAGGGGGCTTCTAGTATAAGTATAAAAGTAAAAAAAAAAGTGTCCCCTCCCCTAATAAAAGTCTGAATCACCTCCCTTTTCCCAGGTTATAAATAAAAGTAAATAAATAAATAAACATGTTTGCTATCGCCGCGTGCGTAATCGCCCGAACTATTAATTAATCACATTCCTGATCTCGCACGGTAAACTGCGTAAGCGCAAAAAAATCCCAAAGTGCAAAATTGCTCATTTTTGGTCGCATCAAATCCAGAAAAATTGTAATAAAAAGCGATCAAAAAGTCGTATATGCGCAATCAAGGTACCGATAGAAAGAACATATCATGGCGCAAAAAATGACACCTCACACAGCCCCATAGAACAAAGGATAAAAGCGCTATAAGCCTGGGAATGGAGCGGTTTTTAAGTGTCGTATATTTGTTGACAATGGTTTAAATTTTTTACAGGCCATCAGATACAATATAAGTTATACATGTTACATATCGTTTTAATCGTAACGACTTGAGGAACATATATAACAAGTCAGTTTTACCCCAGGGCGAATGGCGTAAAAACACATTTCCCCCAAATAAACAAAATGCGTTGTTTTTTTTTAAATTTCACCACACTTTGAATTTTTTTCTGGTTTCGCAGTGTACTTTATGCAAAAATTCAGCCTGTCATTGCAAAGTACAATTAGTGGCGCAAAAAATAAGGGCTCATGTGGGTCTCTAGGTGGAAATATGCAAGTGCTATGGCCTTTTAACCCCTTAAGGACAGAGCCTGAAATGGCCTTAATGACAGAGACAAATTTTATGAATATGACCAGTGTCACTTTAGTCATTAATAACTTCGGGATGCTTTCACCTATCCGGCTGATTCTGAGATTGTTTCTCGTGACATATTGTACTTTACATTTCTGGTAAATTCGAGTCGATACTCATAACAAATCTTTATGAAAACCCAAATAATGTGAAAAAATGTGAAAAAATGCATTTTTCCAACTTTGAAACTTTTTGCGTATACAGAAAGTGGTTATACCACATAAATTATATATTAAATAGCATTAGCAACATGTCTACTTTATGTTGGCGGCATTTATTAAACTATTTTCATTTTTTTTACACAATAGGGAGCTTAGAACATTAGCAGCAAATTTCCAAATTTTCAGTAAAATTTCAAAATCAGATATTTTTAGGGACCTGTTCAGGTGGGGGCTCGATTCACACGTTGTAAGAGTGCGGCTGTATTTGCGGCTGTAATTGTGCGGCGGTATTTTTGGTGGTTCGTGTGTATGCTTGGAAGTATAGGATATGCGGCTGCACAGTGCACACTATGTATGAATCTACGGCCCTATCGTGAACGGACCCGTAAAAAATGAACAAGACCATTGTTTGCGGCTGAACATGCGGCCGAGGATTGACAGGCGGGTCCGTACGGAGTACTTCAAAAATAGCCGGCAATGATGCCGAATGCCGATGCCTCTAATAGTTAATATATTAAATTAATCAAACACATTTTCTTTGTAATCAAGACACTTTCGTTGATCAATAATTTATTTCTAACGAATCCATCATTTTGCAATTAAGTATACTGTTAAAAAAAATAGATATATAAATAAATGTATATTTATCTATATATTTATTTTTGACAGTATATTGAATTGCACAATGATGGATTCGTTAGAAATAAATTATTGACCAACGAAACTGTATTTATTTCAACGAAAATGTGTTTTATTCATTAAATATTAATTAGTACAGGAAGCTCTATAAGCCGGTAATTCATATGCCGGCAATAGAGCATTCTGTACTAATCATCACTTTACTTTAATGAAAACATCAAATGTTTCTTCTAATTATGTTATGACAATAGCATTATTAGAAGAAACATTTAGAATTATATGTGCGCTCAGCTGATTGGCTGTTCGGCTGAGCGCACATATAATAAGCCGGTCCGCAGCACAGTGACTTCATTGTGCTGCGGACCAGCGAAGAGGACACATCGGGGTGAGTATAGAGCTCTCCACCCCCTCCCCAGCACTGCACCCATCCCAGCAAGGAAGGGGGGGTCAGTTAACCCCTTCCTTGCTGGGATGGGTGCAGTCTGACATCAGTCTGGCCCCCAGGGGGTTAAGGGGGATGCAATACATCCTCCCTTAACCCCTTGGGGGCCAGACTGTAAGCAGCGATCTGTAAAGATGCTGCATACTGTAAGGTGCACAACACCGCTCACAATGATGGGTGTTGTGCTCCTGTTTGTGTGTTTTTGTGTGTTTCTCCCTTTTTGTTTTTCAGATATCGGTATCCTGGGGATTACGTCGGATTCCATGGACTACGTCGATGACCAGCGTTTTTTTAATGTTTTTTTTAATAAAATGGTCAATGAGGGGTGTGGGGGTGTTTTTATTTGAATAAAAAAATTTGTAAACTTGTGTCTTGTCTTTATTTCTTTACTTTATAGACTTAGTAGTGGAAGCCGTCTAATAGACGGAATCCATTACTAAGTCGGGGCCTAGTGTTAGCCGGTATAAAATGGCTAACACTAACCCCCTATTATTACCCCAGTACCCAATGCCACCAGGGGTACTGGGAAGAGCCGGGTGCCAGTGGTCCTGGAGCGTCAAAATTGGCGCTCCTGGATCGGGCGGCAGCAGGCTGGTAAGATTTAGGATGGGGAGGGCCTAAACCAATGGCTCTTCCCACCCTGGTGTTACCAGGCTGCTGTCGTTTGGTTTTTAACCCGGCTGGTTATAAAAATAGGGGGGACCCTATGCGGTTTTTTTAATTATTTATTTATTTAAAAAAAAAAACGCATAGGGTCCCCCCTATTTTTATAACCAGCCGGTTAAAAACCAAACGACAGCAGCCTGGTAACACCAGGGTGGGAAGAGCCATTGGTTTAGGCCCTCCCCATCCTAAATCTTACCAGCCTGCTGCCGCCCGATCCAGGAGCGCCAATTTTGACGCTCCAGGACCACTGGCACCCGGCTCTTCCCAGTACCCCTGGTGGCATTGGGTACTGGGGTAATAATAGGGGGTTAGTGTTAGCCATTTTATACCGGCTAACACTAGGCCCCGACTTAGTAATGGATTCCGTCTATTAGACGGCTTCCACTACTAAGTCTATAAAGTAAAGAAATAAAGACAAGACACAAGTTTACAAATTTTTTTATTCAAATAAAAACACCCCCACACCCCTCATTGACCATTTTATTAAAAAAAACATTAAAAAAACGCTGGTCATCGACGTAGTCCATGGAATCCGACGTAATCCCCAGGATACCGATATCTGAAAAACAAAAAGGGAGAAACACACACAAACAGGAGCACAACACCCATCATTGTGAGCGGTGTTGTGCACCTTACAGTATGCAGCATCTTTACAGATCGCTGCTTACAGTCTGGCCCCCAAGGGGTTAAGGGAGGATGTATTGCATCCCCCTTAACCCCCTGGGGGCCAGACTGATGTCAGACTGCACCCATCCCAGCAAGGAAGGGGTTAAGTGACCCCCCTTCCTTGCTGGGAGGGGTGCAGTGCAGGGGAGGGGGTGGGGAGAGCTGTATACTCACCCCGATGAGTCCTCTTCGCTGGTCCGCAGCACAATGAAGTCACTGTACTGCGGACCGGCTCATTATATGTGCGCTGAGCCGATCAGCCAATCAGCTGAGCGCACATATAATTCTAAATGTTTCTTCTAATAATGCTATTGTCATAACATAATTAGAAGAAACATTTGATGTTTTCATTAAAGTTAAGTGATGATTAGTACAGAATGCTCTATTGCCGGCATATGAATTACCGGCTTATGGAGTTTCCTGTACTAATTAATATTTAATTAAGAAAACACATTTTCGTTTAAATAAATTCAGTTTCGTTGGTCAATAATTTAATTCTAACGAATCCATCATTGTGCAATTAAATATACTGTCAAAAAATAAATATATATATATAAATATACATTTATTTATATATATATTTATTTTAACAGTATATTTAATTGCAAAATGATGGAATCGTTTACATTTAATTATTGAACAATAAAAGGGACTTTATTAGACAGAAAATGTGTTTTATTAATTCAATATATTAACCATGAGAGACATCGGCTATAGTGCAGAGGATCGCAAACCCCGGTAATAGCGATCATGTAAACTGTGTTCCCTGCTTTCCCAGATGCATCCAGAGGTGTTTCCATCACTTTCTTAACATTTTATTTGATATTTTTAGTTGAACCAGATTTCCAAGTAAATGACCGTATGTTTTGAGCCGCATGTCTATTTTTTTCCCACGGCCGGAGTTTCACCCGCACATTTACAGCCGCATAAAAAATACAGCCGCACAGTTACAGCGTGTGAATCCAGCCTGCAAGTGTATTTGAGGGGCCTGTATGTTAGAAAGCCCCACAAAGCACCCCATTTCAGAAACTGCACCCCCCAAACTCTGCAAAAGCACATCCAGAAAGTGTTTTAACCCTTTAGGGGAGTCACAGAAATAAAAGCTAAGTGTGTAAGGAATTTGAAAATTTTAATTTTCTGTGCAGAGATTTTATTGTAATCCAATATTTTTCATAATTATAAACCTATTACCAGAGAAATGCACCCCAATAATTATTGCCCCGTTTCTGCAGTTTATAGAAATACCCCATATGTGACCCTATTGCGCTATTTGACGCAACCACAAGCCTCAGATATAAGGGAGCGCCTAGTGAATTTCAACGCCTCCGTTATATTTGGTCATTTTTGACTGTACCACTTCAGGTTGGCAGAGGCTCTGGGGTGTCAAAACCTAAAAAAACACCCCTAAAGGGACACCATTTAGAAAACTACACCCTCAAGGAATGTAACAAGGGGTGCGGTGAGCATCTGGACCCCACAGGTGCTTCACAGATTTTCCGAACAATATGGCGTGAAAAAAGAAAAATTTATTTTTACACTAAAACGTTGTTCTAGCCTTCAATTTTTCATTTTCTTAAAGGGATAAGAGGCAAAAAAAAGACAAAAAATGTGTAGCGCAGTTTCTCCCGAGTACAGAAATACCCCACATGTGGCGATAAAGTGCCAAGGGGGCGCAGGACGAGCCTCCAAAGGGAAGGAGTGCCAATTGGTTTTTGGAAGCTGAATTTCACTGAAAAGGATTTCAAGGGCCATGTCGCATTTACAGAGCCCTCGTGCTGCCAAAACACTGGAAACCCCCCACAAGTGACTCCATTCTGGAAACTACACCCCTCAAGGAATCTAACAAGGGGTGCAGTGAGCATATGGACCCCACTGGTGACGGGCACAAATGTGGAACAATGTGACGTGAAAGGGAAAAATTTCATTTTTTCACTTTCATGGCACAAATGTGCCCGTCATCAAGGGGTCCATATCCTCTTTCCCCCCCCTGTTAGATTCCTTGAGGGGTGCAGTTTCCAGAATGGAGTCACTTGTGGGGGGTTTCCAGTGTTTTGGCAGCACGAGGGCTCTGTAAATGCGACATGGCGTTCATCATCCATTCTAGCCAAATCCAACCTCCAAAATCCAAATGGCGCTCCTTCCCTTCGGAGGCTTGCCCTGCGCCCACATGGTGCTTTATGTCCACATGTGGGGTATTTACGGACTCGGGGGAAATTGCTCTACACATATTGTGTGTTTTTTTCTCTTTTAACCCCTTGTGAAAATGATAAATTCAAGGCTAAACCAACATTATAGTGTAAAAAATGTAATATTTCATTTTCACGCCACATTGTTCCACATTTGTGCCCGTCACCAGTGGGGTCCATATGCTCACTACACCCCTTGTTACATTCCTTGAGGGGTGTAGTTTCCATAATGGGGTCACTTGTGGGGGGTTTCAACTGTCTTGGCAACACAGAGGCCTTTTGAATGCAACATGGCCCTCAAAATCCATTCCATCCAAATCCAGCCTTCAAAAACGAAATGGTGCTCCTTCCCTTCGGAGGCTTGCCCTGCGCCCACATGGCGCTTTATGTCCACATGTGGGGTATTTACGGACTCGGGGGAAATTGCGATACACATTTTGTTTTTTTTCTCCTCTTTTAACCCCTTGTGAAAATGATATATTCAAGGCTAAACCAACATTATAGTGTAAAAAATGTAATATTTCATTTTCACGCCACATTGTTCCACATTTGTGTCCGTCACCAGTGGGGTCCATATGCTCACTACACCCCTTGTTACATTCCTTGAGGGGTTCAGTTTCCATAATGGGGTCACTTGTGGGGGGTTTCAACTGTCTTGGCAACACAGGGCCTTTTGAATGCAACATGGCCCCTCGAAATCCATTCCATCCAAATCCAGCCTTCAAAAACCAAATGGCGCTTCTTCCCTTCGGAGGCTTACCCTGCACCCGCATGGCGCTTTATGTCCACATGTGGAGTATTTCCGTACTCAGGGGAAATTGCTCTACACATTAAATGTTTTTTTTTATCTTTTAACTCCTTGTGAAAATGAAAAAACATGACAAGATTAATAATTTAGAGTAAAAATTTTACAAAAATTACACTAAATGTTGGTCTAGCCTTGATTTTTTTCCATTTCCACAAGGGGTTAAAAAAGAAAATGAACACAAAACGTGTAGGGTAGTGTCCCTGAGTACGAAAATACCCCACATGTGGGCATAATGTGCCATATGGGCACAGGGCAAGTCACCAAAGGGACAGAGCGCCATTTAGAGGCTGGAATGGAGGATGGAGGCCATGTCGCAATTACAAAGCTCCTGTGCTGCCAGGACAGTAGAAACCCCCGACAAGTGACCCCATTCTGGAAACTACACCCCATAAGGAATCTAACAAGGGGTGCAGTGAGCATATGGACCCCACTGGTGACGGGCACTTACGTAGAACATGTGCCGAGAAAATAAAAAATACAATTTTTTTCATTTTCACGTCCCAAATGTGGCCGTCACCAGGGGGCCATATCCCCGCTGCCCCCCTTCTTAGATTCCTTATGGGGTGTAGTTTCCAGAATGGGGTCACTTGTGGGGGGTTTCTACTGTCCTGGCCGCACAGAGGCTTTGTAATTGCATCATGGCATCCTCTAATGGGAATGGCGGCCATACCTACTTAGCTGGGGAAAAGGGACAATTCTAATTTATTTGGGGGTATTAGGCCAATTATTAGTTTATAAGGTTGGAAATGACAGGTGTCCATCAAACTCAACCTGTGTTGATCCAGAGGAAGGCAAAAAACCCCTCGTGAGGCAGACGACAGTAGCCTCATCACAGGGGAAAAATTCCTTCCTGACTCCATAATGGCGACCAGAATAATCTCCGGACCAACGTGACCCCTGAAATAGGAATAAGGGACAGAATTTAGATAATGTAGAACCCCAATGACGTGTGGTGCGCCTTGGAGCGATCCAGTATGTAGAGGCCGGGGGATCAGGACAGGTGTCACACTGGAAAATGGTGTCCTTCCTGATCCCCCTGTTACCCCACACTCTGCACTTCTTCTGGGGTCTCCTGTTCTCCAGTGTGGGGGACGTCACCTGGAAAATGTTGTCCTGGTGCGATCCGGGGTCCTTCATATCCAGAAGCGCTGGGTCCGCTCCATGGCTGCTAAATATTAGGGCGCTATTACTGCTTCTGATATGTTCGGATCGTGCCGCAAGCTACAGGGCAGCGAGGGACTGGAAGAGGGGGTGCTGGTATAAAAGTTATCCCCGTACTGGTGGTAACCTTTATCCAGCAGTGGGAAGATCAGTTCCCGGACGATCTCCCCACTAACTCCGAGGATGGGGGGGGGGAGTGGGCATCTGGGGGCTGGATTCGGGTGTCCCTTCCTACATACACTCTAAGGGTACATGCACACTGCGGAATCGCGACAGATAACCCTTCGTGCATTCCACAGCTGGCACCCGCCGGCGGACTGATGCAGGCGCACGTCTCCACACGTGTCATAGACTCCATTCTATGCACGGGCGGATTCCGCTCTCCGTCCAACGTGTTCATTCTTTGGATGGACGACGGATTCCGCCCGTGCATAGAATGGAGTCTATGACACGGGTAGAGACATGCGCCCGCATCAGTCCGCCGGTGGGTGCCAGCTGCGGAATGCACAAAGGGTTATCCTTCGCCATTCCGCAGTTTGCACGTACCCGAAATCTGTAAGTGTACCCTGAGGTACGCTCACAGAGTTTGTAGAATTTCACACCATACCGTCATCTCTTATTGGGACGGTACTGGCGGAAAAGACGTGTCTGGGGGGCAGCGCACACTACGCTACCCCCAGACACGTCACTGGATGATGAGGATGAAAGGAGGAAAGAAGGATCCCCCCATTCATCCTCACTGGCTGTTTCGGTGTTGGAGGTAATAATAACGTATCCCTCTGACGCCGAAAACACCCTGGGGGCCATCTTTATACGGAGACTAGTATATAGGGTATATAGTGGTGTAGTGTCAAACTTTATTCAATGTAGTGTGGTGTAATGTAGTGTTTTTTACGTGTTTTTTTACAGTAAGTATAAAAAAAAACCCTACGCCAACAAAGGAGTTGCTGATAAATGCCGCAGTTATGTGCGGCACTTATAAGCAGACCGTGGCAGTAGGATATAGAAAAAAAACACCCTACGCCAAAAAGGAGGAGTTGCTGATTAGCAGCGCACTTTCGTGCGATGCTGATCAACACTCAGCGGCGATAGGGTGCGGAAAATAGAAAAAAAAAAAATTGGGAAAAAACCCCCCCCCTTTTTTACATTCTGAATATCCCTGTAGCTGCTGATAAGTGTATTACACATATCAGCCGCTAGAGGGCAGCAGAGCGCAAAATCCGGAAAATGACGAGGCTGGAGCCGAAAATAGCCGAAAGAAGACGACGGGGACCGCCGGAAAGACCCGAAGACCGAACGGAATGACGGAGGACGCCGCGAACCCGGAAGACGTCGATCAGGAGCCCGGGACAGGTGAGTAATGTACAAATACCTGCTCTGGACCCCTCGGCTACCTAGCTGAGGGGTCCAGGGCAGGTATTTACTATATTGTGGGACTCTGATCGCCGTGCCACCGGCCCGATCGCCGTGAACGGCCGGCCGGCCGTTCACGGCGATCGGGCCGGTGGCACGGCGATCACCATTACTTTTTACAGTAATGGCGGTCGGTGCCGTCCTCGGACAGCACCGACCGCCATTTTTTTCCGGGTCATCGGGTCGCCGATGACCCGGAAAGGTTCCGATCGCCGCTATTGGCTGATCTGAATTGATCAGCCTATAGCGGCGATCGTAAGCACGGGGGGTGTTAACCACCCCCCGTGCCGTGAAGCTAAGATGGCCTGCTATGATTTATAGCAGGCCATCTTCCCCGACCGCTGTGTGTGAACACGCAGCGATCGGGGAAACATCGGGCGTACCCATACGCCCGTTTGCGTTAAAGCCCAGGCAACGGGGGCGTATGGGTACGCCCGATGTCGTTAAGGGGTTAAGCACAAGGAGGAAAAACCGAAAACGCAAAAATCAAAATTGGCTCTGTCCTTAAGGGGTTAACAGCAGTTTGAGCTACTCTGTGGTATTAGACTAGACAGCCTGAGCTTTGATTCCCATGTACATCAATGAGCTGTTGACACCGATGAACTTGAAACCAGTTCACCAAATGTTTTTTCATTGACCACTTTTAGTAGATGCTAACCACTGTATCCTAAGAACCTCCTACAAATCCTGCTGTTTTGGATATGCTCACACCCTCACAGTTTGGCCTATATCAAAGTCTCTCTCTGATCCATATACTTGCCCATTTTTCCAACACATCAACTTCAATAAGTGCCCTTTTACTTGCTGTCTGATATATTCCACCATTTGCTATTGTCCTGAAAAAATCACTGTCACTAACTTCATATGCCAGTGGCTAGTTCACTAGTTATGATTGGTGTACAATATATTGTTAACATAGAAGTTCAGGATCTGAACAACAGCAGTTGTCAATAGTTGCAAGGTACTGCTGACATTACAAGGAACCTCAAAGTACTTTGTTCTCTTGAGGTTCTAAACCTTAGTAGCATGCATCTTACTCTGACACAAGATGGCAATCCACATTCTGAATAGTTCAAGCCTAAGAATAACAAAAGAAAAGTTTGTTTTCACTACAGAGAATTCCAAATGTTAAATGTTATACCACACCACTCCCTTGTCACTATTTTCTCAGCCCATTCATCATGCCTTCCCTTTTTGTATCAACTTGCAAGGTTTGTACATATTTAAGAGCTCCCCACCTCATTGCAGAACACCATGTCTGCCCCTCCTTCTCATAATTATGTCACCAGATCAATTGAGTTCACATATTGTACTGAAATAAACCTGGTCCACCATATGCTGGATTAAAACATCGGTCAACTCCTGGACAGTCTGTGGGGAAACGTGGTGTTGGTGGATGGAACAAGACATGATGTCCCAGATGTGCTCAATTGGATTTATGTCTGGGGAATGGGCAGGCAAGTTCTTAGCATCAATATCTTCATCACGCAGGAACTGCTGACACTCTACAGCCACATGAGGCCTAGCATTGTTATGCATCATATGGAACCCAGGGCCCAGTGCACCTGCATATGGTCTCACAATGGGTCTGAGATCTCGGGACTCCAAAGAAATGCCTCCTCACACCATTACTGACCCACTGCCAAACTGGTCATGCTGAAGGATGTTGCAGGCAGCAAAACGTTCTACATCTGTCACGTGATCAGTGTGAACCCAGTGGCGTAGCTACCAGGGTCGCAGCAGTCACCGCTGTGAGCCAGCCTGCCACGAGGGGGGGCCCGCGGGGGCCCCCCTTGCCACCGCACTGCGCCCCCTCCCCCGTTAATCACTCTTGTGACCGCAAGCATTGTTTTGCTTGCAGTCACAAGAGCAGGCTCGTCCGGGCCCCCGGCTGATGCGCGGCTGCTGGTGGTGTCCCGTCCTATCCCCGGCAGCGCTGCACATCAGTGAACTCCCTATGCGCCTGGGGCCCTGACTTCTGGCACAGGAAGCGCACGTTAGAGACGCTCCCTGTGCCGGAAGTCCCAGCCCCAGTGCATAGGGAGTTCACTGATGCGCGGCGCTGTCGGGGATAGGACGGGCCACCCCCGGCAGCCGCTCATCAGCCGGGGATAGACCAGGAGGTGAGAGGCTCAACGGGGGAGTGTGTTGTTAGATGAGTTTTTTTGCTCTATGCTTTGCATAGAGGGAAGAGGCGGCCATCTATAAGGGGGGGCATCTATAAGGGGGGGCAACATGCAGGGGGGCCATCTATAAGGGGTGGGGGAAGAGGGGGCCATCTATAAGGGAAGAGAGGGGGCCATCCATAAGGGGGGGAGAGGGGGCCATCTATAAGGGGTGGGGGAAGAGGGGGCCATCTATAGGGGGGCAACATAGGGGGTAAGGGGGATAACATAGGGGAGGCATCTATAAGGGGGGGCACCATAGGGAGCCACTAAGAAGAGGAAAACATAGGGGGGGCCATCCATAAGGGGGACAACATGGGGGGCCTTCTATAGGGGGACATGTATAAGGGGACAACATGGGGGGACAACAACATAGGTGCCCATCTATAAGGGGGACAACACAGGGGGGCAGTTATAAGGGGAACAACACAGGGGGAGCCATTTATATCGGGGACAACCTTAGGGCCATCTATAGGGAGGCATTTATAAAGGGGACAACATAGGGGGGGCATCTATAAGGGGGACTGCACGGGGGGCATATATGATAGGGCATGCATGGAGGGGGGCATCTAGTGTAGTGGACTACACAGTGGGCCATCTATAAGGAGGGGCTACAGAGAAGAGGACCATATACTATAGGGGATGCGCAGAGGGTGTCATCTACTATAGGGGGACTACACAGAGGGGGGGCATATACTATAAGGGGTCACATAGAGTCAGCCTACCCACTAAAAGAGGGTGTAAAGGGGCCAATACAGATGTGCAGTTTGTAGAGAGATGAGGATGGTGCCAGTGAGGAGCCTAATATGTTTGTCTGGCAGATTCTGTGGATTTGTGGCTTGAAGAAGTTCTCATAATGGCCCAGGGCACAAGAAGAAGAAAATGAAAAGGGAAGGACTCTGATCAGAGACGACATCCCCTGTGAGTCACTAAATATATCTGCACTGTAATTTATATGGTGGTAATATTTGTTACTTGTTATCTGGTACTGTGTGTTATTGGTCTTAGTATACTGGATGTGGTCAGTAACAATATGGTGGTGATGATAGTGGTTGTGGTGTGTCAGTAATATTTCCCCCTTGTATACTGGTAATATTGGTCTCAGTATACAGGATTTGGTCAGTAACAGTATGGCGGTAATATGTATGGTGATAATATTTTCTCTTCCTATATGCTTGTGTTATTCATAATATCTGTCTTGTGGTATATATATACAGTGGGGAAAAAAAGGATTTAGTCAGTCACCAATAGTGCAAGTTCTCCCACTTAAAAAGATGAGAGGCGTCTGTAGAGGCGTCATAGGTAGACCTCAACTATGAGAGACAAAATGAGAAAACAAATCCCGAAAATCACATTGTCTGATTTTGTAAAAATTTATTTGCAAATTATGGTAGAAAATAAGTATTTGGTCACCTACAAACAATCAAGATTTCTGGCTCTCACAGACCTGTAACTTCTTCTTTAAGAGTCTCCTCTTTCCTCCACTCATTACCTGTAGTAATGGCACCTGTTTAAACTTGATATCAGTATAAAAAGACACCTGTGCACACCATCAAACAGTCAGACTCCAAACTCCACTATGGTGAAGACCATGTCAAAGGACACCAGAAACAAAATTGTAGCCCTGCACCAGGCTGGGAAGACTGAATCTGCAATAGGCAACCAGCTTGGAGTGAAGAAATCAACTGTGGGAGCAATAATTAGAAAATGGAAGACATACAAGACCACTGATAATCTCCCTCGATCTTGGGCTCCACGCAAAATCTCACCCCGTGGGGTCAAAATGATCAGAACGGTGAGCAAAAATCCCAGAACCATGCGGGGGGACCTAGGGAATGAACTTCAGAGAGCTGGGACCAATGTAACAAAGCCTACCATCAGTAACACACTACGCCGCCAGGGACTCAGATCCTGCAGTGCCAGACGTGTCCCACTGCTTAAGCCAGTACATGTCCGGGCCCGTCTGAAGCTTGCTAGAGAGCATTTGGATGATCCAGAAGAGTATTGGGGGAATGTCCTATGGTCTGATGAAACCAAAGTGGAACTGTTTGGTAGAAACACAACTTGTCGTGTTTGGAGGAAAAAGAATACCGAGTTGCATCCATCAAACACCATACCTACTGTAAAGCATGGGGGTGAAAACATCATGCTTTGGGGCTGTTTCTCTGCAAAGGGGCCAGGACGACTGATCCGGGTACATGAAAGAATGAATGGGGCCATGTATCGTGAGATTTTGAGTGCAAACCTCCTTCCATCAGCAAGGGCATTGAAGATGAAACGTGGCTGGGTCTTTCAACATGACAATGATCTAAAGCACACCGCTAGGGCAACGAAGGAGTGGCTTCGTAAGAAGCATTTCAAGGTCCTGGAGTGGCCTAGCCAGTCTCCAGATCTCAACCCTATAGAAAACCTTTGGAGGGAGTTGAAAGTCCGTGTTGCCAAGCGACAGCCCCAAAACATCACTGCTCTAGAGGAGATCTGCATGGAGGAATGGGCCAACATACCAACAACAGTGTGTGCCAACCTTGTGAAAACTTACAGAAAACGTCTGACCTCTGTCATTGCCAACAAAGGATATATAACAAAGTATTGAGATGAAATTTTGTTACTGACCAAATACTTATTTTCCACCATAATTTGCAAATAAATTCTTACAAAATCAAACAATGTGATTTTCTGGTTTTGTTTTCTCATTTTGTCTCCCATAGTTGAGGTCTACATATGGTGTCAATTACAGGCCTCTCTCATCTTTTTAAGTGGTGGAACTTGCACTATTGGTGACTGACTAAATACTTTTATACTTTTTTTTCCCCACTGTATATACCAGTAGCATCACTTGGTCGTGAAAGGGGGGGGGGGGGGCAGGAGACATTAGCTACGCCTCTGTGAGAACCTGCTCTCTTCCTTAAAGATCACAGGGCACTAATGTCAAATCTGCCAATCTTGGTGTTCTCTGCTAATGCCTGCATGGTGTTGGGCTGTAAGCACAACTCTAACTTGTGGACATCGGGCCAAATATGGACAACTACCCAAATATCAACTGGAAAGCAGAAACCTGCAGCTCCAGGAAGGGAAGCGTGTTTTTGGAAATAGTAAAAGATAATTACCTTTCCCAACTAGTAGAGGAACCAACAAGAGGGGAGCCCTTCTGGACCTGATCTTAACCAATAGGCCCGACAGAATATCAAAAATAGAGGTGGGGGGTCACCTAGGTAATAGTGACCATAACATAGTAAGTTTTCAATTATCCTTCAATAAAATTATTAGTAGAGGGGCTACAAAAACATTAAATTTCAGGAAGGCTAATTTCCAAAAACTAAGAGAGGACCTTGGGAACATAGACTGGGACAATGCCTTCAGAAATAAAAGTACACAAGAGAAATGGGACATATTTAAGAGCATCCTGGGTAAATCGTGTGAACGACACATACCATATGGGAATAAACGTAGTAGAAATAAGAGAAATCCAATGTGGTTAACTACAGCTGTAAGGGGTGCAATAAATGATAAGAAACAAGCATTCAGACTACTAAAACAAGAAGGTAGTGGGGAAGCATTGAGCAACTATAGACAGAAGAATAGAATGTGTAAAACGCAAATAAAAGAAGCAAAAATAGCAACAGAAAGAAGGATAGCCACAGAAAGTAAAACAAATCCCAAAATGTTCTTCACCTATATAAATAACAAAAGACTTAAAACCGAAAATGTTGGTCCCTCAAAAATAATCTGGGTGTAATGGTGGAGGGGGAAGAGGAAAAGACCAATCTACTAAATACATTCTTCTCTACTGTATTCACAGAGGAGAATCCCATAACAGACGACATGACTAGGGATAATGTTAATCCTCCCATAAATCTCACCTGCCTAACACAACAAGAAGTGGGGAAACGCCTTAAAAACATTAAAATCCATAAGTCACCGGGCCCAGAAGGTATCCATCCTAGAGTTTTGCAAGAATTAAATACTGTGTTGGACAGACCGTTATTCCTATTATTTAAAGATTCTATTACGACAGGGATTGTTCCACAGGACTGGCGCATAGCCAATGTGGTACCAATATTCAAGGGGTCAAGGAGTGATCCTGGAAACTACAGTCTAACATCTATAGTAGGTAAAGTATTTGAGGGGATTGTAAGAGATGCTATACTGGAGTATCTTAATGAAAATAATCTTATGACGCAGCACCAGCATGGATTTATGAGGGATCGGTCCTGTCAGACTAATCTGATCGGCTTCTATGAAGAGGTAAGTTATAGACTGGACCTGGGGGAGGCTGTGGATGTTGTGTATCTGGACTTTTCAAAGGCATTTGATACTGTGCCGCATGAAAGGTTGGTCTACAAAATGAGGATGCTGGGACTTGGGGAAAACGTATGCAAATGGGTAAGTAACTGGTTGTGTGATAGAAAACAGAGGGTGGTCATTGATGGAAAATATTCAGATTGGGTTTTAGTTACTAGTGGGGTACCACAGGGGTCAGTGTTGGGTCCAGTGTTGAGGTATAGATGCTAAAGATGAGAACATAGCTTTGCCTCTTTATAAATCACTAGTCAGACCACATATGGAATACTGCGTACAGTTTTGGGCACCGGTATATAAGAAGGACATAGGTGAACTGGAGCGGGTGCAGAGGAGGGCAACAAAGGTCATTAAGGGAATGGGTGGGTTACAGTACCAGGACAGGTTATCACGCTTGGGGTTATTTACGCTAGAAAAAAAGACGTCTTAGAGGCGATCTGATCACAATGTACAAATATATGAATGGACAGTACAGAGATCTTTGTAGTGGTCTTTTTACTCCTAGGTCTGTAACAATGACAAGGGGGCATCCTCTACGTCTAGAGGAAAGAAGATTTCATCATCAGCATCGACGCGGGTTCTTTACTGTACGAGCGGTAAGACTGTGGAACTCTCTGCCACATGAGGTTGTCATGGCCGATTCATTAAATAAGTTCAAGGGAGGCCTTGATACTTTTCTTGAACAATATAATATTACAAGTTATGGGCATTAGATTTCTGGTGATACGTTGATCCGGGGATTGTTCTGGTTGCCATTGCAGTCGGGGGGGGGGGGGGGGAATTTCTCCCTGTGGTGGGGCGGTGGTCTTCTGCCCCATAGGGGTTTTTCGCCTTCCTGGATCAACACAGTAGGATTCTCCTAGGTTGAACCTGATGGACTCTTTTCTTTCAACCTTATTTACTATGTTACTATGTTACTATGTCATACCATGGAGTCCTGTCTCCGCCAGTTTGAGCAGACACATGAATAATAGCGGGCTGCTTGGGGTAATTTTACAGGGCTCTAACACTTCTTCCTCCTGTTTCTCCTTACACAACGGAGGAGGCAGGGGTCCTGCAGCTGGGTTGCTGCCCTTCTACAGCCCTCTTCTAGTCCCCTGGTGCACTGGCCTGTGTCCTGGTACTGCTATGGAGATTAATTGTACAACTTGTCGCAATTGTTTGCAGCAGTAACTCTAAAGACCAATAAACACATTATAATGGAAGTTGGTCAAAACATACCCTACTCAATGAGAATCAGGAACTTCATATCATATGTTCATTGACAACTGCTGCTGCAGCTGTCATTAGCAAGGCATATAAAATGGCTAATCTGCGGCACTAGCCTGGCTATCCCATTCATCTCACCATGTCACCCTGCCACATTTTGCCTTATTCATGTAGTCAATAGGAGCTAGTGTTTTTTGGAGTACCAATTGGAGAAAAGGATGCATTAAAGGGGTATTCTCATTTCAGCTTGTTATACCCTATCCACAGGGTCCAACTACTTAGAACCCACTTATCCTGAGAAGGGGGCGCAATCATACCCACAATTAATGCAGCACTGATTGCTAGAAATAAATTACCAGAATCATGTAGCCCCTGCCATTAAGGCAGACCTGTCAGTGTGTAAACAGGGGTAATATGTTACATATTTCTTAATATGTAAATGAGACACAAAAGTCCGGAGGATGTTCTCCAGCATGGCTGGAGCCTATGTCCACTTATTCACCATCTGTGTACCTGCTTGCATCTGCCTTTCCCCCTTTGATTGACAACGGACACAGAGTTAGGCTGCATTCCACGTTCCGTGATCCTGACGGATCTCGGACGTGGAATGCATGTACCGGAGTCCCCCTGCGCCCGGACAGCATCTGTTATTAGATGCTGGGAGCGGGGGAGACTGTATTTATAAGTTCCGCACTGTAGTAACAGCACTGCGCGGCTGATTCATTACAGCACGGTGCTTATGAATACAGTCTCCCCCGCTCCCAGCATCTAATTACAGATGCTCTCCGGGCGCGGGGGGACTCCGGTACATGCATCCACGTCCGTGATCCGTCAGGATCACGGAACGTGGGAATGCAGCCTAAGATATTAAGAAGGGATGGGCTGGTCAACTCTGGACTGTTTCTGTGCTTGGAATGCCCCCCTGGGAACTTCAGCCCACTTTACATATTAACGAAAAGTTTGATTCTTGGTGCTGAAAAGGCCTATGGAGAGATACAAAGTTATGCCCAGAATCCAGATACAAAGCCCTATCTAGCCACAGGCTTTTATACCCCTGTTGTTTAGCTGATGACAGATCTACATTTGGGCTATGTGGTAAATGTCAGAATAGAAGTCCTTTTTGCCAGGAAAGTAAAATACACAAATAGGCTGTATCATAGTGCGATGCCCTGGCCCCTAGGGGCCACTCCGCAGTGTAGATGGTGCTAACAGGCAGGAACCAGTGCAGCTGCAGGGTATAGGGTTGTCACGGTGTAGGCACGAGGGTGATACAGCTGGAAACCGGGCTCCTGACCATGCAGGAATACTGGGCATGCGATTCCTCGTTTTGTCTTAGTCAGGGCACCAATTATCACCACCAATGCCAAGGTTCAGAAACAACGGTAGTTGTATATTATTGTAACGGTGTGGTAACTAGTAGCAACAGTCTCTCCGGATGTAACCGGGTATAAGGCAAACTTGAATAAAGCAGAGTAATGGGTGATGCTGCAATAGGCTGTGAGAGTAGCGTGCTGAATAATGGGAGTAGTAGTGAAACTGAAGTTGAGATGCTGGGTGGAATGAGACTTGAATGAAATACTTGCTGTTGATGATTAGAGAGATGATATGAGAGGAACTGAAGAATGACTGAAGAATCGACACCCAGATGAGAATCTTGAGACTTG
>NW_027208731.1:0-47761 GCF_027789765.1 Dendropsophus ebraccatus
GAGAAGCCCGGCGATTTCTGAAATCAAGCCAGCCGGCAGGGGAATGTTCACAAGTAGGAAACTTACCTCTCCCCCGTGCCTGCAGTGAGTGGAGGGACTGGCCTTCGTACCCCCACCGGAAGGCATTTACCCTGAGTGGTGATGACATCACGACATGGGGGAAAATGCCTGTCCTAGGTTGATGGACTGGCTGCTCAGGCCAATCAGTGGACTGGAGCGGCATCCTGCCCTAGTGACTGACTGTTTAAGTAACCAGTCCACTAGCCGGGTCATGACATGTCCATCAACGGAGATCCCGGAGCCCTGCGGGGGTCCCAAGGCCGGTCCTGCTGCTCATGGGGAGAGGTAAGTTCCTACTTGTAATCAATTTCCTCCCTGCCAGCTGTTGCATTTTAGAAATCTTCTCTTTGGATGATAGGATAATGAAGTCAAAATATTACATTACAAACTTGTATATCAAGTATTATTTATTCAGTATGGAGTATGAGAGCCTTAAGTAGAAATACAAGCCTGGCAGGATTATTCTGGTAGGTGCTTATTTATTGTAGTCTCAGCAAACGACGCGTTTCAGGGCGATTGAGACCCTTTTTCAAATGTCTTGGGTATTTGAAAAAAGGGTTACGAGTGCCTTAAAATGCATTGTTGCCGGGACTAGAATAAAAAGCTTTCTATACATCTGGAACCATCTAGTCTGTACAACAATCTAGCGCCTACCAAGCTCCATCTGGATTGCTTGCAACATAGCTATCGATCTGTAGCACCTACCAGACTATTCGTCCACCCAGCATCCTATGGCAACGGGTCCTGGTCCATTACAGAGCTCGGCTGCTTGAATGCTATAATCCGCTAATAGATGTTGTGCTCTTAGAGCAGGCATGTCCAAACTTTTTTCGAAGAGTGCCAAATTTGATGAAGTGAACATGTGCGAGGGCCGACCATTTTACATGCTACATGCTATATGCTTTATAACACAGGCAGATAATAGCAAGCTGGATACCTGGGGGGCCATAAAAGTCGGAACGCGGGCCGCAAATGGCCCTCCGGACGGACTTTGGACATGCCTGTCTTAGAGGAACACATTTAGGTGAGTCTGGTTCAATCTCAGCTAGTCTGCTTTTACCAGTATTTTTTAGCCATACTATATTGGCATGATCAATAAGATTATTAATGGATGTCTGGGGAATGTTCTGCCACACTGAATGCACTTGGGCAGACAAATCATCAGGATCCACAGATGGCAGCTCCCTTGGAGTTGCTGACCAATGTAGTCCAGATGTGCTTAATGGGAGACAGACGCAAAGGTGTTGCAAAATATGATAGGATGTTTAGGCCATACAGGCAACATGCAGCCTGGCATTAATGTATTGAAACGTGGCTCCGAGGACCATAGTCTCGGGCGTAGGACTGGTGGGATTTCCTTTGTTAAAGGGGTTATCCAGCATTAGAAAAACATGGCTGCTTTCAGCTGTCAGGCTGTCTCTGGAAGAAATTGGTCATGTTTTTCTAAAGCCGGATAACCCCCTTAAGGCCTTTTCATGGTGTTGCCCATGTGGTCTCTAGACCAATCTATGGTGCTGAAGAGGATAGACCACACTCCACTGCTATCTTGCTCTGCTCCATTATCGTCTCTCAGATTGGTAAAGTGAGGTCATTAGAACACCTGTAGCTCTGGCCCATAGCCCAATGTTATGTGAGCACACATTCCAAACAAATATGTGGAAAGGCAGCCTGAAAATGTCATCCTTTGTAGATCTAAGCTGCATTTGATACTTCAGTTGGCCAAGACAACCTGACAGACATTGTGGTTGTTTTATAATGAATGAAACCCATATTACAATAAGACTTTTGTCACATTCAGTTTTGGGGCAGGTTTGTTTGTTTTTTTTAGTTTTTTTTCTACTTAATTTTTCAGCTAAGGCCAGAAGTGGATTTAAAAGAAATGGGAAATATAAGTAAAGGACTTCTTTCTTCTAGATTCACTTTGGCTCAAGACTGTATCGAAAACTGCAGTGGCAGTGCTCCAATAAATGCTGTGTGTGCTACAGACTTCTCCAGCTCCGGTTATACAAGCGGTAAGAGGGGATTTCAAAAGGAATGGGAACTATAAGGGAAGGACGTACTTCTGATTCCTGCTGAATCCACTTCTAGGTTTAGCTTAAAAACTGCTGTAAAAAAAAAAAAAAAAACTCCCTGTGTGGCCACCGCAAAAAACAACTAGAGATGAGCGAACCGGGTTTGGGTTTGAGTTGATCCGAACCCTAACGTTCGGTATTTGATTAGCGGGGGCTGCTGAACTTGGATAAAGCTCTAGGTTGTCTGGAAAACATGGATACAGCCAATGACTATAACCATGTTTTCCACATAGCCTTAGGGCTTTATCCAAGTTCAGCAGCACCGCTAATCAAATGCCGAAAGTTCGGGTCCGGATCGACTCGAGCATGTTCCAGGTTCGCTCATCTCTATTAGCAACCATATTATAACTAATTTTCCCTTATACAAACTTATATATAAACCCTGTGACATCAATGGCAACCCTGCATATATTATCCAACACATTCCTTTCTCATACAAGAGACCAACTTTACATTCGGTGTGGTGACCCCTCCGTCCCCCGAGCCCACCTCTTATACCTTTTGGTATACCTTAGGCCATGTTTACACAATGATCTTCATCGGACGTTATTTGATACTCAAATAACGGTCGTGGTTTAGCATACTCTGGCTGCCATTGTTACAATGACGGTCATTGTTACATTATTTAGGTTCAGGTTGAATGGTGGCCCTTTGGATGTGGCTAATTTTTAAAAGGTCCTTTAAATTTAATTGAAAAGACGGCAAAAGGACAGCGCAAAAAAAAATCTATGTGTAAACAATGAAAAATAAGACTGAAGACATCTTATGCTAAATTAAAATGGCATCCGTTATTTAATAAAAAAGTAAGTGTGTGAAGATGGCCCTATAGTAATTTTAAACAAAACCACATCAGAACTGATATAAAAAACTAAATGTGGTCTTGCTGTGATTCACAAACCTATAAATGTTGTGAGTGGTGACAATAGTGAATTGTATCAAATTAGCTGTGAAGTTTGTCCCTTGCTAGATTGATAAAGTTTTGGTGTCTATAGATCCCCATACACTTTCAATAATTGGTGGCTGAACGATTGTTTGGCCATCAGTTATCTCTACTTCCTACACACAGGAACATTGGGCACAACTAAGTGTTCTTGTATTCTCTATGGAGAGAAGTAAACCACAGCAAGAGAGGTCACGCTGTGGCTTATCTCTCCTGTAACAAAGGGGTCAGGTGTGATTTTCCATCACACGAAACCCCTATCTCCATCCCATCATCTGCAGGGGCGGTCTTGGCATTTCTGGGGCCCCAAGCGAAGTTATGTCTGGGGCCCTCCCTCGACTCGCGTTCCAAAACAATAGACCGCTGTGTGTTGCCCCCAGTAGTATATACCCCTTGTGCGCTACCGCCAGTAATATATACTCCTTCTGTGCTGCCCCCAATAGTATATACCCCTTGTGTCCTGCCCCAGTAGTATATACCCCTTGTTTGCTTCCCCCAGTAGTATATAGACCCCTGTGTGTTCCCCCAGTTATATATAGCCCCCCCGTGTGCTCCCCCAGAAGTATATAGACCCCTGTGTGCTCCCCCAGTAGTATATAGCCCCCCTGTGTGCTCCCCCACTTGGATATAGACCTCCTGTGTGCTCTCCAAGTTGTATATAGACCCCATTCTGCTGCCCCAAGTAGTATATAGACCCCCTGTGTGCTGCCCCCAGTAGTATATAGACCCCTCTGTGAAGCCCCAGTAGTCTATAGCCCCCCTGTGTGCTCCCCCTGTTATATAGCCGCCCTGTGTGCTCCCCCCATTTATATAGTTCCCCGATGTGCGCTCCCCCAGTTAAACAGACCCCTGTGTGCTCCCCCTCCCATATAGTATATAACACAATAAAACAAACACTTATACTCACCTGGGTCCAGGCGTCTCCTCTTCACTCTTGTGGCCGCAGGAAGGGTTTTTCCCTGCGATCACAAGAGGCCGCACTCCCCTTGTCCTGGCGCCGATGCTCCAGTGATGCCACTTGTGACCGCAGGGAAAACCGTTCCTGCGGCCACAAGAGTGACTGACAGAAAGGGAGCCAATGTCTCCCGCCCTGTCAGTGCTACTGCATGTAACTATGAGCGCTCATTACAAGTGCTCATAGTTACAGTTCAGATGGCAGCAGCGAGCGGGGCAGCGGCCCTGTCCAGCGGTCTTGAGCACAAGAGTGGGGCGTGGGGGCCCCCCTGGATGTTGGGGTGCTTGGTGCCAAAGACCGCCACTGATCATCTGTCACTGATTGTTAGGGAGAGGCCCCATACACCTTAGATCAGTGCTTCTCAATTCCAGTCCTCAGGCCTCACCAACAGGTCATGTTTTGAGGATTTCCTTAGTATTTCACAGGTGATATAATTATACTCAGTGCATCAGGTATTATCACCGCTGTTCTTCGTATGGATATCCTCAAAACATGACCTGTTGATGAGGCCTGAGGACTGGAATTGAGAAGCACTGCCTTAGATTGATGTGGGTTTAGCCGTGAGTGACGGGTTCAGCTGTCTCGACGTTAAGGCTGGGTTCACACTGCGGTTTTTCCTGTGTTTGTGCATCAATTTTGTTTAAAATCATGGTAAAATTTGGCACACTGTAGAAATCGCTGCATTTTTACTTCAATTTGACTATTTGTGGTCAAATGGTGTGATTTTTTTATGTTTTTTACTGCGATTTCAGAAAACTTGGAAAAAAAACGCTGCAAAAGTATACTGTGTGAACACAGCCTAGGAAGACACATTTATCTGCTCTTCTAAATTGGCGGAAATTTGTTTCAAATGCATGGCAGCTTATAGTGGACATAAATGTAATTCTCTGATTCGTGGAAATGCGCTATATACACAAGAGAAAACAAAAAGAAAAGATGTTCGCACCTTTAAAAAAATTAGCAGAAATCATTCCAGCTATCTGCTTTATTTGGTGTAAAGAACGTTTTACCAGTAAGAATAAGCGAATACCTTGTGCAATCTGACAATACAGTACAGGAAGTGACTGGTATAAAACCTGTGCCAGTATAGCTGCCTAGTCACCTCCACCATGCAGAACACACGTGCCAAGTCTCATCTAAGTCTAATTGGCTTCATTAAATTAGGTTGTTGTGTGACTCACCCAAAACTGCCCCATGTACTCAGAATCACATGATCAGGGCAGAATTCATTTTTCTACAATGACTCATTGACGGTTCCCATAGGAAAACTGGGAATTCCCAAACTCACATTAATCATCATAATACACAAGAAAGATAGGAAAGTAAAACTCCCTCCTCATATTGTCTACATATAGAAGGCAGTACTGTACAATGATTGTACAGTAAGCTATACCTCCAGGAGGTTACTGTAGTCTAGACAGGCATGGAGGAGGTCATTTAGGTCTGTGTTTCTAATCACATCCAACAATTCAATAACAAACTGAACTAGGAGGACACATTTCCATGTGAACATTAGGATCTCCTGGTCAATATGCACCTTCAAAGTGTCTCCAGTCACAGGTCTAATGGGAATTTTGTTTTCTTTTTCTTATGACGTTCAGATGTACATCCTTAAAGGAGAAGTCCCACCAACTTAAATCTGCAGGCAGGCAGGGATGGGTGTGAAAATAACTAACAAGTTAACTTAGCCGTCTCCCGTGCCTTGTAGGGTCACTGCCAGGGTCCCGTTCGCCATATTCTGCAGGAAACCTGCAGGCTGCAGGCTCCTGCACCAGCAAAGCCACTGTGCAGCTGAGAGATTGCCCCGCTCAGCCAGTCAGTGACTTGAGAGGTGTCCCACCCTAGTCACTGATTGACTGAGCAGGCATTATCTCAGCCAGGGTCGAGACTTTGCAGTTAGCAGCGCTGCACGACCCCAGCTGCGGCGAATGGGACCTGGCAGAGGCCCTACAAGATACTGGGGACAGGTGAGTTAACTTGTTAGTTATTTTCACCCCCGCCTGCCTGCAGATTCTATAGTTCCCCTATTGTACTGAAAATTCTAATAAAAATTCTTTGCCTTTTCTGTATCAGTAGCACAGGGAAACGGCATTGGATCAGAGCGGATCGGGTCAGGATCAGGGCTTAGACAGCCTTGCAGTTCCCGGCATGAATGCCTGTGGCAGCAGAGGGGCTTGGGTCACACTTTATTGCTGGGCCAGCATTTTGGAATTTTAAAGGGGCAAATCAACTGGTGTCAGAAAGTGCCAGAGATTTGCCATTTACTTCTAATTAAAAATCTCCGGTATTCCAGTATTCATCAACTGCTGTAAGTCCTGCAGGAAGTGGTGTATTATTTCCAATCTGACACAGTGCTCTCCGCTGTCATCTTTGTCAGTCACAGGAACTGTCCAGAGTAGTAGCAAATCCCCACAGAATACCTCTCTTGCTGTCAGACACTGGTCCTGGTCACTCTTCACTAATACAAGTGAATGGGGTCACTTTGCGGTCCACAGGCAGCCACAACATTTCTCTGCTTTTTTACTTAGGAACCCAGTTCCAAATCATATAGCCCTATGCATCACAGAGCTTGGCCTGCTTCCCCCTATCATATCCTCATCCAGAGGAAATCATCTGACAGGTTCACTGTAAATAACAATTTGCTGAGAGGTATTCAGCGCCACAAGAACTGGAACACAGGTGTATAGCATACAGTCTCTTGCTGCCATCTAGTGGTCACTCTGCAAATGACAATAACATAGGAGTTTGTTCTCAGTTTTGTATAAAAAGTAGAAGTCAATGGATAGATGGTCACAAATTAGCAGACACAGCTTTACTTTTACTGGTGTAAAAAAACCAAAAACTTTTAGTAATAATAAGCTTCTATCTTGTGTAATCCCACAATATAGTACAGGAAGTAACTATACTGTGCCAGTATAGCTGCCTGGTCACCTCAACCATGCATAACCCATGTGCCAAGTGTCATCAAACCCTAACTGGTTTAATTAAAATAGGTTGTTGTGTGTCTCACCCAAAACTGCCCCATGTACTCAGAATCACATGATTGGAGCAGAATTCATTTTTTTTACAATGACTTATTCAAGGCTCATTGATTCTCTCCCATAGTAAGGCTGGGAATTCCCAAACTTTCATTAATCATCATAATACACAAGAAAGATAAGAAAGTAAGGGTGCCTTTACACAAAGAGATTAATCTGATAGATTTTGAAGCCAAAGTCAGGAATGGATTTGAAAAGAGGGGAAATCTCAGTCTTTTCTTTATGACCTGTTGACCTTTAGAGTCTGTTCCTGGCTTTGACTGCAAAAATTTGTCAGACAAATCTGTGTAAACGCAGCTTAAAACTGCCTTCTCATATTGTCCACATATAAAAGTCTGTGCTCTACAATTATTGTGCGGTAACCCAAACACCCCAAAAAAAGTTCCTGTAGTCTAGGTAAAGGTTTCCCTGATCACTGCTTTAAACTCTAGGTCATCGTCTCTTATCACAACCTGTATGTCCAAGAAGTCAGATTTCCATGTGAACATTAGGATCTTCTAGTCAATACTGAAATTCCAATGTCAATTTGCATTTCCAATCATAGGCCTAATGTGAATCTGGTCTCCATTTAAAGGGATTATTCCTATGACATTCAAAGGTACCTTAAAGGAGAACTCCAGGGAGGGAAATATAAAAAAAATTACAAAAAACAGAGGGTGGTAGGAACATAGCAATCAAGGGATATTTCAACTCCACCACCCTGGAAAACAGATACGACCTATGGCTGTATGCATGTTTTCCAGGGAGCCTTAGGGCTGCATGCAACTTCTTCCACCACCTGTAATCAAATGCTTTGCGATAAGATAATCTAGTGCCCAAATGTATTGTTTTGGGAGAGCTAAGCTGCTGCCAGAGGTGTCAGAAGGTATTCATGTTGAAGGATGTTCATGTGTGTGAGGATGTCAGGAGAGGTAACTGTCTGAAATCATTTAGCGATTCCCATTTGCAAAACCAGGAATCACAGTACTGAGCTGCTTGGTCATGTGACCTCTTCACGTGCATTAATTTAATAAAATGCTTGGGCACAGGACTTACCGACGTGTGCCACATCCTTACAGCAACCCGCAGATATGCTTTAGGGTGCCTTCACACCTACCGGATCCGCAGCAGATCTCTCTTCTGTTGATTCGCAGCGAGATCAGCTGCGGATCCAGTATCATTCACCCCTATTGACATCCTGCTGTGAATATGTGCTTTAACCCCCCCGCTGTCCGCAGCCGCATCTCCCATCCCCGGCCGCATCCAGCAACCCGCATCCCCCAACCCCGGCCGCATCCTGCAGCCCTCTGCCGAGAGCATACTGTACCTGCTCGGCGGCAGCTGCAGTGAGGCTGCCGGCTCCGGTCCTGCTCAGATCAGCTGAGCGGGACCAGAGTCGGGAGCCTCACTGCAGCCGTGGGGCCGAGCAGGTAATTCATGCTCTCGGCGGCGGGCTGCAGGATGCGGTCGGGGATGGGGGATGCGGGCTGCTGGATGCGGCCGGGGATGGGCTGATGCGGCCGGGGATGGGGGATTCGACGGCGGGGCTGCAGACAGCGGGGCTGCAGACAGCGGGGGGTTAAAGCACATTCACAGCAGGAGGTCAATCCCACTGCAAGTATGTGCTATCATAGAGGTGAATGGTACCGGATCCGCAGCGGTTCTCGCTACGAATCCGCAGAAGTGAGACCCGCTGCGGATCCGGTAGGTGTGAAGGCACCCTTAAGTTGGTTTGGATACATTGGGATGTGTCTGTTTAGCAGGGCTTCCCAAATAATTTTTATGTGATTTATCATAAGGGTAGAAACAGTAAAGTACATTAAGAGGAGCTTTGGTTTTTAAGGAGAAATTAAGGACACTCCCTGCGGGTGAGTAGTAAAACCCCCAAAAAACTATGCATATCTATGACGTACTGAACAAGTAAAAACTTGCAACTTTTGCTCTGACATTGAGAGCTTTTTAAAGCATTGCTTTAAAAAGCTCTCAATGTGATAGAGTGAAAGCTTTAAAAAGCTCTCAATGTGATAGAGTGAAAGCTTTAAAAAGCTCTCAATGTGAGAGCGAAACGTTGCAACTTTTTTTGGGGGAAAAAAACCCATGAGGGAGATTTATCAAACATGGTGTAAAGTAGAATTGTCTTAGTGGCGTCGCTAGGCTTAATCATTCGGGGCCCCAGCCCCAAATGATTTCAGCCTAGCCCCGAAAGTCTTTTTGATCAGTAACAGCAGCCGGGTCTGTGATAGATCACTATCAGAGGCCTCAGGCTGCTGTTACTTCAGCGCTGGTGGGCCGCGGGAGCGGGATCGGCCGGCACCACTTCCGGATGCCTCGTGATGTCACCCCTCTCTTCATTGGACGCAGTGGACGCTGCACGCTCCGGCCCGCCTCTCTCCTGCTCTCCAGGGACGTCACAGCCGGCTGTAGCGCCGCCAAGCTTCTCCCCTGCCGCGCTCCTCCACCTCAAGCTGCAGCACAGGGATGAGTATTGTAACCCCCGGGGGCGGTTTGGGGCGGGGGGATGGGGGCTGGCAGTGTGTGACCAGGTAGTACTCAGTGTGTGTGTGTATGGGGGCTCAGATGGGGGTAGTAGTGTGTGTGTATGGGGGGACAGATGGGGGTAGTAGTGTGTGTGTATGGGGGGTCAGATGGGGGTAGTAGTGTGTGTGTATGGGGGGTCAGGGTCCGCGTAGCAAGTCTTCCACATCCCGGCTCCCCTCTTGCACTGATTGACTGAAGAGGGGAGCCGGGAATTTCAAACGGCTCCTCTTCAGCCAATCAGTGCTGCCTTGCATTGATTGGCTGAAGAAGGGAGGCGATCGGAGTGGCGGGGGGCGGTCAGAGCGGTGGCAGGGGGGGGGGCGATCGGAGCGGCGGTGGGGGCGGGTAACGATCGGGACGGGTGGTGATCGGGGCGGCGGGGGGGGTGGCGATCGGAGCGGCGCAGGGGGCTGTGGTTGACTGTGGGGCCGGGCTGCGAGCGGGGGGGGGGCGTGGGCTGCGGGCGCGCGATCGCAAAACTAACGCAAAAGATTTTTCTGTACAATATATCGTACAGTCTAAACGCTGATCGTTATAAAAAAAAAATTGTTACTTCAAAATCATTAATCGTACGATCGGGCCAATAATCGCCTCGTGTAAACTTAGCATTAGGGTCCTTTTACACAGAAAGATTATCTGACAGATTATCTGCCAAAGATTTGAAGCCAAAACTAGGAATGGACTATAAACAGAGATCAGGTCATAAAGGAAAGCCTGAGATTTCTCCTCTTTTTAAATCCATTCCTGGCTTTGGCTTCAAATCTTTGGCAGATAATCTGTCAGATAATGTTCCTGTGTAAATGGACCCTAATGCTGGGTTTACACGAAACGATTATTGGGCGAATTTTCGCGATAACGATCGAATTCGAACGATAATCATACGTGTAAACGCGGCGAACGACCGATAAATCGTTCATTTTGATCTTTTAACATGTTCTTAAATCGTTGTTCGTCGTTCGCAAAAAATTCGCCAATCGTTCCGTGTAAACAGTCGTTCACTTATTTTACCTATGTGTGAGATAGGCTTAAGCGATCGCAAAACGATCGCAAAACAAATTTTCGGTACGATATATCGTTCCATCTAAACGCTGATCGTTATAAAAAAAAAATCGTTACTTCGAAATCGTTAATCGTACGATCGGGCCAATAATCGCCTCGTGTAAACTTAGCATAATGCTGGGTTTACACGGAAAGATCATCATGCGAATTTGCACGATAAAGATCGAATTCGATAATTAATCGTACGTGTAAACGCAGCGAACGATCGCACGACGAGCGAGAAATCGTTCATTTTGATCTTCTAACTTGTTCATAAATCGTTGTTCCGAGTTCGCAAAAAATTTGCCGATCGTTCCATGTAAACAGTCGTCGCGCGATAGTCCGCCCCGATCGCCACCCCCGCCGCCCCGAACGCCACCCCCGCTCCAATCGCTCCCCCCCCCCCCCCCCCCGCGACCATACTTTACCTGCTCCGCGTAGCAGGTCTTCCACATCCCCGACTCCCCTCTTCAGTGCACTGATTGGCTGAAGAGGGGAGCCGGGAATTTCAAACGGCTCCTCTTCAGCCAATCAGTGCTCCTCTTCAGCACTGATTGGCTGAAGAGGAGCTGTTTGAAATTCCCAGCTCCCCTCTTTAGCCAATCAATGCAAGGCAGCACTGATTGGCTGAAGAGGAGCCGGGAATTTCAAACGGCTCCTCTTCAGCCAATCAGTGCTGCCGTGCATTGATTGGCTGAAGAGAAGAGCCGGGAATTTCAAAACGGCTCCCCTTCAGCCAATCAGTGGTGAAGAGGAGCACTGATTGGCTGAAGAGGAGCCGTTTGAAATTCCCGACTCATCTCTTCAGCCAATCAATGAAGACCTGCTACGCGGAGCAGGTAACGTATGCTCGTGGCCGGGGCGGTGGGAGCGATCGGAGCGGCAGCGATCGGAGCATGGGTGGCGATCGGAGCGCGGGTGTGGTGATCGGGGCGGCGCAGGGGGCTGCGGTTGAGTGGGGGGGGCTGCGGACGGGCCGGGCTGCGGGCGCGCGTTTGCAAAACGATCGCAAAATGATTTTTCCGTACGATATATCGTACCGTCTAAACACTGATCGTTATAAAAAAAAATTGTTACTTTGAAATCGTTAATCGTGCGATCGGGCCAATAATCGCCTTGTGTAAACTTACCATTAAGGTCCATTTACATGGAAAGATTATCTGACAGATTATCTGCCAAAGATTTAAAGCCAAAGCCAGAAATCGATTTGAAAAGAGTAGAAATCTCAGGGTTTCCTTTATGACCTGTTCTCTGTATATATATAGTCTCTCTATAGTCTGTTTATGGCTTTGGTTTCAAATCTTTGGCAGATAATCTTTCTGAGTAAATGGACCCTAAGGGTGCCTTCACATGTACCGTATCACTGCTTATTTCTAGCACAAAACTCGCATGAAAGTAGCTGCTTTTTTTGTGGTGTTGAACTCGCCTGTGAAAATTATATGACAATCAAAACTCGCATGTAAAAATCGCACTAAACACGTAGCGAGAATACACATACATTGGCTTAAAAGCAATAAGTATCACTGTGGATTTATGTGCGAGAAACTCGCAGCGATAAATACACAGTGATACGGTATGTGTGAAGGCACCCTTATGCTGCGTTTACACGTAACGATTATTGTGCGAATTTGCGCAATAACGATCGAATTCGATGATAATCGTACGTGTAAACGCAGCGAACGATCAAACGATGAGTGAGAAATCGTTCATTTTGATCTTTGAACATGTTCTCAAATCATTGTTGATTGTTCGCAAAAAATTCGCAGATCGTTCCATGTGAACAGTCGTTCGCCGTTTTAACCAATGTGTGAGATAGGCTTAAGCGATCGCAAAACAAATTTTCCGTACGATATATCGTACCGTCTAAACGCTGATTGTTATGAAAAAAAATCGTTACTCCGACATCGTTAATCATATGATCAGGCCAATTATCGTTTCATGTAAACGCAGCATTAAACAACACAATAAAACTCCATGTAAATCAAATCGACAATCAATTTCACATGACGTTGTGCAAATGGAATAAACAGGTGGAAATTATTGGCAATTATCAAGACAATAAAAGAGTGGTCCTGCAGGTGGGGAGCACAGAACACTTCTCAGTACCTATGCTTTCTGGCTGATGTTTTGGTCACTTTTGAATGTTGGTGGTGCTTTCACACTCATGGTAGTGCAGTGTCCCAGAACAGCCCTTCTTACGCTCACACTTTTAGTATAACCAGTTCTGTTCTGGAAAGCTGTGGTCCACTGCAAACTGCGTGTATTGTGTTACCCTTCTCAGTATTCAGGTCTGCTATTCCATTCATTTATTGCATGTATATTCAGGTATCAGTGTTTAATGGTATTATGTCGCCTCCTAGTGTTCAAGTATGGTACTTCTCATGTATATTTCTCTGTATATGCCTAATGGTGTGATGATGCAATGGCTGGGTGTCACGTGACTGTGCCCTGCTTCCATGGTAACACCAATGGTCATCGAGCTTTTGGCTGGGGTTACCATGTGACTTCCTGTTCTACCTCAGTCTATTCCCTACCACAAAGGGAATAGGTTGTGTGTCTGTCCTCTCTCCCTGCTAAGAGGGAGGCCTGCGTGTGCTCTGCTCCTCCAGTCCACTGGCTGTGTTCCTGTCTCAAGTCTCAAGATTCTCATCTGGGTGTCGATTCTTCAGTCATTCTTCAGTTCCTCTCATCATCATCTTCTCTAATCATCAACAGCAAGTATTTCATTCAAGTCTCATTCCACCCAGCATCTCAACTTCAGTTTCACTACTACTCCCATCATTCAGCACGCTACTCTCACAGTCTATTGCAGCATCACCCATTACTCTGCTTTATTCAAGTTTGCCTTATACCCGGTTGCATCCGGAGAGACTGTTGCTACTAGTTACCACCGTTACAATAAATATACAACTACCGTTGTTTCTGAACCTTGGCATTAGTGTGATAATTGGTGCCCTGACTAAGGACAACGAAGAATCGCATGCCCAGTATTCCTGCATGGTCAGGAGCCCGGTTTCCAGCTGTATCACCCTCGTGCCCACACCGTGACCACATTATCCTACAGCTGCCCTGTTTCCTGCCTCTTAGCAACATCTATACTGCGGAGTGGCCCCTAGGGGCCAGGGCATCGCATTTGGCGTCACGAACAGGATACGAACTGCGTTGTGCCCGCTCCAGGTACCCCCCAGAGGTGCACTACAATTCCCAGAAGGACTTTGCCTGGGGTGGTGTTGCTAAAAGTGGACAGTTTGCTGCCTTATCATGGGGTTTGTGGATGTGCCCCGCGACTTCTTTGCAGCCCTTCCATGGGGGCCTACTACTCTGGAATTATTTGCTGCGCCATTCCCTAAAGCAGAAGGGGTTAATCACCATGCCGCTAAAGCGCGGGAATCGCCCGGCGCCATGGACTCCGCTGCGGTTTCTCCTGATTGGCTACTTGAGTCGGATGACGTCACAGTTGCTGGGCAGATTGGGGAGCCGAGCTTTCTGCCCTCTCGCTCCTCCTCCGTCCTCCTGAAAAGCCCACCAGTGCGCAGCAAGATGGCGGCCCACAAGGAAAGTCTGCCTGCAGCCGCAGCTTCCGTGATACCGGAGCTGCCAGAGAACGTACCGCCACGCAACCCTGCCCGCCTGCTAGCACCGCTCCCATCCTACAGCGACACCAGCTGGGGCGCTGCCACATCGGATGACGGAAGTCTTAGCCGGGCCTCCGCCAAGGCCTCCGCTGACCAGAACGAGCAGTCCGCATCTGATACCAGCACTTCACCGGGACCCGACCACTTCTGTGCCTCTGACTTTGCCTTCTCTAACGGAGGATTTACATCACCGGAGGGTGGTCCATACGTAAGTGACCCGACTTTCTTGTCTTCCGTCCCAGGCCTCAAAGTAAAGGACTCGGCCAAGGCCTCAGTGTCCCCAGGTCTGTGGCAGCCTCCAGGGCGTGATTCGGGCATGGGCCTAAGATTATGCAGCTGATCGAGGACATTCAGCAGGCCCTTGCTGCCCTGTCGCCTGCCACTGCAGCTGCCACCGCTATGCCTAGCGCTGCTCCTGCAGCTTCCACTACAGCGGGCCCGTCTACTACAGCAGCCACCTCTACTGCTCCCACTGCCGTGGCTAAAGCTGCCTCTTCCACCACGTCAGTCACTTACCATGTGGCCCCCATCATCTCTCCTATCACCACAGTGGCGCCTAGCATCGTGGTCACCACTGCATCCAGCGATGCTTCTGCTTCAGGCCCTCCACGCTTCTACTACCCGTGGGAGAAGAGGAAGAAGAAGCCTACTCAGGGCCCTCCTGCATCCTTTGATTAAGCTTCACTACATAAAGCAAAGTTCTTAACTGTTCATATAACTGTTTCATTTTAGGTTTGGAAAAGTCCTATGCAACGTTCAAGGTTCGTGCCTGGTCCTCCTGACCATGTTTCCTTATTATCATCCAGCTATGTGCTGATGGACACTCATTGACTAAACTGTTCTCTAGTGCCTGTCCCAGAGCCTTTACATAGACGATGTTCTATGTTGCCTAAAGAGACTCTACCAAACAGAGACACTTATCCAATTCTTCCTAAAGCATTTTTCATGATTATGTGATTGTCAGAGGTTTATTATTGTATTTCATGATTGCACTTCAGTATTGCCCTTCAGTAGTCAAAAGTCTATTTTCTTGTCAGAGTCATATATATATTTCCTTCCTCTGAGTAAGCAGAAAAGTCATTTAGATAGTCTCAGAGTAAAGTGTGTCTTTAGAAAAAGTATTTCTTCTCACAGTGTATATTTTCATGTCAGAGTCAGACAGTTTCCTTCTCCTCTGAGTAAAGAAGTCAGTCTACATATTTATATGTATGGCCTCAGAGAAAGTCTGTTTTCTAAAAGAGTATATTTTCTAAAAAAATGTATTTTCTAAAGAGTGTAGAAGGATCTTCTACTTTCTCCATGCATAGTATTATTGTATCCACAACTGGAAAGAGTAATTGAGCCAATTCTCCGCAAGACCTCACAGTATTTGTTGTCTTTTGTATTTCCCTTCCTCTTGTTTCCAGTGTTTGTTCACCTCTGTCTTGTCCCAACATAGTAGTTGCTACACATAGTTTTACCTAACATTCCATACACTTGTCCATACATATTGCACCTTGGATACCTTTTCGTGTGTTTGGCCTATTGAATAATTGTGTTGTATGATTGACCAGTATGTAAGGGGCCCCCATGTACGTTTGCGTTTATTTCTCTTTCAGGTGTCCAAGTCACTTCACACAGACACCCAAGGCAGTACACAGGTCTTCACAGTTTTCTTTCCAGTAGGGTAACTCATTTTCATTGGAAACCTACTGTCAAACTGACTGGAATATTGAGGGTCCCCCGCCAGCAGTTAAGTTGTCCTGGCTTCCCTGTCAGATGGTCCACGCACTAACTACCTGTAACCAGAGTATGTTAGGCACCCCTAGGTGAAGTCCTGCCACTAGGGTTTTCTTTCTCCTCATATCTCTTGTCACCTGTGCCTTGAGCGTGGGAAACACACATCTACATATTCACCCACACTAACATTCCTTCCTCTTGTCTTGTTGTCCTGGTCCTCTATGTTCATTCGGCCACATCTACCTCAGCTTGTGGTTCGCCGAGGTCGGCTCATTTCTAGTAGGGAGGTATGCAGTGTCCCAGAACAGCCCTTCTTATGCTCATACTTTTATTATAACCAGTTCTGTTCTGGAAAGCTGTGGTCCACTGCAAACTGCGTGTATTGTGTTACCCTTCTCAGTATTCAGGTCTGCTATTCCATTCATTTAGTGCATGTATATTCAGGTATCAGTGTTTAATGGTATTATGTCGCCTCCTAGTGTGCGAGTATGGTACTTCTCATGTATATTTCTCTGTATATGCCTAATGGTGTGATGATTCAATGGCTGGGTGTCACGTGACTGTGCCCTGCTTCCATGGTAACACCAATGGTCATCGAGCTTTTGGCTGGGGTTACCATGTGACTTCCTGTTCTACCTCAGTCTATTCCCTACCACAAAGGGAATAGGTTGTGTGTCTGTCCTCTCGCCCTGCTAAGAGGGAGGCCTGCGTGTGCTCTGCTCCTCCAGTCCACTGGCTGTGTTCCTGTCTCAAGTCTCAAGATTCTCATCTGGGTGTCGATTCTTCAGTCATTCTTCAGTTCCTCTCATCATCATCTTCTCTAATCATCAACAGCAAGTATTTCATTCAAGTCTCATTCCACCCAGCATCTCAACTTCAGTTTCACTACTACTCCCATCATTCAGCACGCTACTCTCACAGTCTATTGCAGCATCACCCATTACTCTGCTTTATTCAAGTTTGCCTTATACCCGGTTGCATCCGGAGAGACTGTTGCTACTAGTTACCACCGTTACAATAAATATACAACTACCGTTGTTTCTGATCCTTGGCATTAGTGTGATAATTGGTGCCCTGACTAAGGACAACGAAGAATCGCATGCCCAGTATTCCTGCATGGTCAGGAGCCCGGTTTCCAGCTGTATCACCCTCGTGCCCACACCGTGCCCTACAGCTGCCTGTTAGCAACATCTATACTGCGGAGTGGCCCCTAGGGGCCAGGGCATCGCAGTAGCATGAGACAGAGTCTACAACCCACACACGTGGCTCAGGTAGTACAGCTCATCCAGGATGGCACCTCAATGCAAGCTTTGGTAAGGTGGTTTGCTGTGTTGTGTTAGCGTAGTCGCCAGAAGCTGGAGGAGCTACCAGGAGTCAGGCCAGTATACCAGGAGACCAGCAACCCAGCAGCAGGACTGCTACCTCTGCCTTTGTGCAAGGAGGAACACTGCCAGAGCCCTGCAAAATGACCTCCAGCAGGCCACAAATGTGCATGTGTCTGCACAAACAGTTAGAAACCAACTCCATGAGGATGGTATGAGGGCCCGACGTCCATAGATGGGGGTTGTGCTCACAGCCCAACACCGCGCAGGATGCCTGGCATTTGCCAGAGAACACAAGGATTGGCAAATTCGCCACTGCTACTCTGAGCTCTTCACAGATGAAGGCGGGTTCACACCGAGCACACATGACAGACGTAACGGAATCTGGAGATGCCATGGAGAGTGATCTGCTGCCTGTAGCATCCTTCAGCATCACCGGTTTGGCAGTAGATCAGTAATCGTGTGGGGTGGCATTTCTTTGGAGGGCTGCACAGCCCTCCATATGCTTACCAGAGGTAGCCTGACTGCCATTAGGTACCGAGATGAGATCCTCAGACCCCTTGCTAGTGCGGTTGTCCCTGGGTTCCTCCTAATGTAGGATAATGCTTGACCTCATTTAAGTGTGTCAGCAGTTCCTGCAAGATGGAGGCATTGAAGCTATGGACTGGCCTTCCATTCCCCAGACCTGAATCCGACTGGACACGTCTGGGACATCATGTCTCACTCCATCCACTAATGTCATGTTAAAATACAGACTGTCTAGGAGTTGGCGCATGCTTTAGTCCTGGTCTGGAAGGAGATCCCTCAGGAGACCATCCGCAACCTCATCAGGAGCATGCCCAGGCGTTGTAGGGAGGTCATACAGGCATGTGGAGGCCACACACACAGTACTGAGCCTCATTTTGACTTAAGGCCCTATTCCATGGAACGATTATCGTCCGTATTCGGCCGCTACGGACGATAATCGTCCCGTGGAATAGAGTGCAACGATCAGCCGACATCGTTCATGTCAGCTGATCGTTGCAGTCGCTTGTTTTTCAACATGTTGAAAAACAAGCAACTGATACAGCAACGATCTGCTGCAGTCGCTCTGTTGAATAGGAGCATCGGCAGCAGACGCTGCTATATCCTATGGGCTGCCCGGACGATCAGCGATCGCCCGGGCAGCCCCCCCTCCCGCTGCAGCCACGTTAAATAGCGGCGACAGCGAGCGGGGAACAAGGAGCAAACGAGCGCTGAGAGCACTCGTTTGCTCCTCTAAACGACCCGTGAAATAGGGGCATTAGTTTAAGGATATTATATCAAAGTAGGATCAGCCTGTAGTGTGTATTCCACTTCAATTTTGTGTGTGACTCCAAATCCAGGCCTTCATTGGTTAATAAACTTGATACTTGACAAAGTATTCAGTTAGAAGATTTTATTTAGATCTAGGAGGAGTTATTGGAGTGTCCCCCTTTTTTGAGCAGTGTATGTTGATGCGCCACTATAAAAGGAAAGATTTGAACCTCATTTTGCTTATCCCGACACAATCAGAGTGGTATTACTGATAGGGAAAACATTAGGGAATACATTATGGAATCACAGCAATCGTGCAGTGACAGGCCACATAAAGCTGGCTAAATAAACTACGTATGACCTCAACTGTAAATAGTGCAAAATACCCAGCATTTGGGAGGAAATACTTATTCTCTGCAGACAAAAAAAAAAACAACTTATAATATGTAAGGCTAGGTTCTTATGAGGTAAAAAAATATATGCAGATTTAACAGGCCCAGAAATCTATTTTTTCCTGTAGCCGGAGTGTGGGATGATTCACAGTACCGGGGCTCTTCTGGTGCAGTGAGAGATCACAGCAAGCTGGGGAGTGAAGCACATAACCCCATGCTTCTCCCTGCTAGTTTTAGATATCAGTGGGGGTACGAATAATCTTTTGACAAGTTTTTGAGGCTATGTTCACACACAGTAAAATAACACCAAAATACGGCCGTGATTTTGAATGCCAATTAAAACAATGTGTGAACAGCTGAAAAAAAAATGTTTTTGCAAAAGCAGGTTGTAATGGCTATGCTTATTATTTTGACAGTCAATGGCTGAGCTCTGGTTGCAATGGGCAACCAGAGCTAGGGAGTCAACTTGCAAATGAGCGGCATCCCTGTATGCAAAGTGCAATATTCAGATTAGATTTGCAGAAAAGCACACACAGGCTGCTTGAAGAAAAAAAAAAATTCTATATCTTTCTGGGGCAGTGTACACACACATTATAGAATAATGAACATAATGTGTACACTGCCAGTAATTTCCCACTGACTATAACAGAGCATTGTTACATTGAAAATATTTACCTCAAAACTATGGCCGTATTTTGCTATTCTTTTACAGTGTGGGAAGCATGTGTAAAAAAAATAAAAATAAAATTCTATTGACACAGGAACACTTCAATGTATTAGATTAAAACCAAACAGATAACCCAAATAGATGAAGATAAAAGCAAAAAAAAAAAAAAAGTTACTTAAAAAGGAAATCTGCATTTAAAGGTTCTTTATTTAACCAAAAGCCGAAATATGAGAATACAGAGCAGATCAAAATTGGACAAACTGCTTCAAACTATCTTTTATTAAACAACTATCAGTTACCACAAAAGCAAACAAGATCAATGAAAGGGTATCTGTCATTTCATGAAGCTTCCGACATGTCAGCGGTTTTGATCAGTAAGGGTCCAAGTGCTGAAACCCTGACCGATTGCTAGAACGAAAAAGCAGAGGCATGCAGCAGCGGACTGTGCTCAGCTCTCCTGGTGGTGTTCATACTACCTGAGGAAGGCAAAGCAGAGCCCATCAGAAACACAGGGGCACAGCATTCATCTGAACAATTGTACCCCATTGTTGTAGCCATCAGAGGGGGTCTCATCAACTGAACCACCACCCATTTAAACTTTTTCTGAACTGACAGATACACTTTAACGCAAATATTCAAAAGAAAATTTGTAGTTACAAAAGTCTAAAGAAAAAACCCTGCCCTTGAAATTTTGAATAATCTACATAAAATTGGAAATTCTACATTTTGTAGTATTAATTGAGGTTTCATCCTGCACACGCACAATGACTAGTGAAGCCAGTATAATAAGACAAATCAAACATATGCTTTGGGCTGTAAAGAAATGACCTTGAACTGTAACAATGACAACTACCTGACATAACATGCGCCATTAGTACACTTAGGATTGTTTTTATACATATATTTTGTTTTCCTGGCAATAGTGTTGGTTATAAAGAACAGAATAGGGCAGTGTGTGTTGTCAATGACCATATTAACGCAAACCTACATACATACCTTAATTTAATATCTAAAGTGAGAAAATCAAAAAAATATCAGACAAGTCTCACTCATCTACACAGTGAAACATGTCAAATAGAAAGGGTTACATTTAACTCCTGTCAATTCCATGGTCTAACCAGAAGAACCAGGTCGCATATTCACAAAAACAAAGCATTAGGCCACCTTTTGTGCCAGATTATTTTACAGGCGCTTTGGTTACATAGAACAGTGAAAAACTTTCATCCCCAGAAATCTTCCTCTAGGGGCACTTAACCTTCATTCAGTATTTCTACATATAAACAGGCATCATCTTAACCACGGCTCTCTGCTGAACTTGATCTGGACTGGCGTTTAGGGGAGCTCTGGGAAGGTTCACCGCTTGTAGATTTCTGACTATATTTCTTTTCAGGTGTACGGCTAGGAGAGCGGGATCTGCTGGCAGACCTAGACGATCCACGAGACTTGGACTTGCTACGTGATCTGGAATAGCTTCTTGACCTGGACCTGCTTCTGGGAAGAATCGATAATGTTTTAGTACAAAATGACAATAGAAGCAAGCATTCACAACAGAATCAGTAGGTAATTTCTTGGCACAATCAACATGCTTTATGGTTTAAAGTGACTCTGTACCCACAATCTGTCCCCCCCAAACCTCTTGTACCTTTAAATAGCTGCTTTTAATCCAAAATCTGTCCTGGGGCCGGTTTGGTAGGTGATGCAGTTATTGTCCTAAAAAACAATTGTTAAACTTGCAGCCCTGTGTCAAATTATCGAGGCCTACAGTGCGTATGCCCTAGGCTTGCACTGTCTCTCCTTCCATCCTCTCCTCACCCTCTACACCATTAGGAACGCCCCTGGTCAGCATTTCTCCTATTCATCACTTGTCTGAACACTGCATAGGTGCCCTAACAATCCAACACATGTGCAATGTTCACCCAGGTGATGAATAGGAGAGATCCTGCTTGAGGCAATCTTTATGGTGAAGAGGGCGGGGAGGAGAGATGTTGCAAGCCTAGGGCATAGACCCTCTAGGCCATGCCAGTTTGGAACAAGGCTGCAAGTTTAAAAGTTGTTTTTTAGGACAATAACTGCATTACCTGCCGAACGGACCCCAGGACAGATCTTGGATTAAAACCAGCTATCCGAAGGTTCAAGTGGTTTGGGGGGGGGGGGTGTTGGGGGGAGGGGAGCAGATTGTGGGTACAGAGTCGCTTTAAGCTCCTTTTGACCTCCAATATTCCTATGAGTCCCTGAAGGCGCCACTAGAACTCAATATAACTACTGCTTTAACTACTTTAATCACACGTTACAGCATGTGTAGATGTGGCCATATACCTCAAGTAGCTGCCAGCCTAATACCTGTTAGGCTAATAGCCATTCCTCTCAATCCATGTAAGCATATGGCTCTCAGTGGTAGAAGGGAAATAATTTGCTACCAGACTCCCCTGGCAGGAGATTATTTGCAGTGAAAACAAAAACAGGCACAACATGCATTACCTCTACATCTTCCATCAGAGGGAAGTTGGGAAACCCCATACACATCACGTAGTAACATAGTTAATAAGACTCAAAAGGCATCCATCAAGTTTAACCTACACAAACGCTACAGTGTTGATCCAGGGGAAGGGAGAAAAAATCCCTCCCAACTCCAAAATGGCAATCAGAATGACCCCTGGATCACTGTCCTATGTAATCTAGTGCCCATTACTTTTAATATTATATTTTTTCAATAAAGCATCCAGGCCTCCCTTGAACTTATTTAATGAATCAGTAAAGAAACCCCATCTGTGCTGGTGGTGAAATCTTTTTTTTTTCCCCTCTAGATGTATAGGATGTCCTCTTGTCACCGTTACAGGCCTAGGAGATTATACAGAAATTTTTTTTCTTCTTCAGCCTGTGTGTGTGCTTTTCTGCAAATCTAATCTGAATATTGCACTTTGCATACAGGGGTGCAGCTCATTTGCAAGTTAACTCCCCAGCTCTGGTTGCCCATTGTAACCAGAGCACAGCCCTTGATTTGGTACACAAGGTATGTATTCTACATTAAAACTGCCAAGAGTCTCTCATCAACCTTCCTCCCCAAATATCACCCATTACTGGATGCAATTCCCAGCAGTAAGTGTTCATGAGGTACGATGGGAAATTAAGCATAACAATGCCCAATGCCGCACTCACACGTTACATGCTCCACACAGACATGGAATGCCTTTAACAGAGTCCCTCCCCCGGGCAGCATCTGTGATATGATGCTGGGAGCGGGGGAACTGTATGAATATGCGCCATACGGCTGCTTCATTACAGAGCGGCGCACATTCACACAGTTTTCCCGCTCCCAGCATCTTATCACAGATACTGATCACGAGAGCAGGGAATTCTTTTTGATCAAGTCACAGTCACGGACCGTGGCACTTGAAGGGTTAACTGGGCAGGGTCAGAGATTCCTACGATCCTGCTTGTGCTACAAAGGATGCATAAGAAACAAAAAGTTGTAAGTCCCTGAGCCGCAAAGCCACCAATTCCCCTACTGCAGCAACACCAAGAGACCTTGCTACAGACTAAAGACTCTAATGCACTAAGATTTATCCTACAGATGATTGAAACCAAACCCAGGAACAGACTATAAACATAAAGGAAAGACTGAGATTTCTCCTCTTTCAAATCCATTCTTGGCTTTGGCTTAAAAAATCTGTCAGATAAATCTGTGTAAAGGCACTGTAATTGGATATAGATTCTACTATAAATGCAGAGAATACTTAAATCTTCAACAGACCGATTTCATTTACCTGTGTTTTTTGCGGTCCTCAATCAGCTTTATTTTACGACCACTAAGTTCCATGCCATCCAACTTCTCTAAAGCACTCTTCATATCACTGTAGGATGCAAATTCCACGACCCTAAAAAAAAAAAAAAAAACAAAAAAAAAAACACACATCATCATCTGCTCTATGCTCCTAATTCGACAAATTTGAAACACAGCACCACCACACCCCGATACAGCTCTGCACAAGGAGCAGTATGAAAGAGGTTATTATAAACACTAAACTAACTTTGAGAGCATTTACGTACATGGCTCCCCTCCAGATCTCTGATGCAGGAGGTCACATGAGGACACTTTCTTGTTCAATGACGCAAGTAAGAGAAAGCATGTACATCCTCCTCTATATACCTAGTGTTCATGGCATCCTAGTGCTGGGCCCCACAAACATGCACACTATACATCTGTGGCTTGTTAGAGGTAAGCCGGGGATGCTACATGCAATCTGAGCAGCCAGGCATATAAGTTTATAACACAGGAGCTGTCATACTGACAATAGTCATGGATTTTTAAAAGTTGGTAGGGAAAAAGATGAAGTGTGGGGAGGGAGGACTTTGCGGGCACATTGGCGTGTGACATGCCGACCACTGTCCGCTTTAAAATTCCCTAATATCATATTTATATATTACTTTTGGAAAGTTCGACATTCTCCAACTATTAGCAAAACTTCTTTAATAAAATCACATAGCAGGCAAGTGCATACCCTTCATTTCTGTTACCCCTGTGTGCATCCACGTATGTCACCTCTCCAGCCTTTCTCATGAAGTCCTTCAGATCCTGAAACAAGCATTGTTGGTTAGCTTATAACTAATATGCCCCTTTACATTCACTTACTTGTGCATAAAGTATAAAATATTGGTACTGCACTGAAAAGACCTGCGGTTTAGCTAAAAACTTTATGATAAATCAGTGTTAGTGTCATGTATGAAAGCTGATCTACATAATATGCAGATACATTAAGTGAAGTGTGAACACAAGTAGCATGTTAAACAGTCCTCTACTATTGTTACAATAGGAAGACAAGCATATCTGGTTATAGGATGCAAAATGGTATTACTCTATATGTAACAACTTCACTGCTACATACACTTAACTATTCTGATTTTATTACTTGGTGTTATATTATTTCAAACCCAAATTACTTACCACAACATATAACCATTGGTCGGAGGTACCTTAAGCAAAGAGTCGCTTGTCCATAACCTAGATGACCTTGTGAGCAACTCACTTACATGAGAAGGGTGGAAGGCGGCAGGGGAGCACCAGAGTCTCAGTAAGTGAGTGATGTTAAACCTGAAACCACTGGATGCAATCACTGGAAGTGGCTAGAGAACCTGAGGCTGACCTGAGCTAGCCACTCTTGCTCAAATCTGGGCAAACCAAGATCTAGATCGGCAAAGCGGGAGGGTGATAGGAACCAAAAGGAAACTTCAGAACAGGCCCAGCCCTAGAATTTCAGCCATTAGCAAACCAAAAATTCTTGGGCTCTCCTCCACACAAGAGAAACGAGGCTTAACCCAAAGAAAGGCTGTTAAAAGAGGTTCAAAATGCACGTGGTTAGATATATGTCTGTGGAAAAAAAATATTTACTACAACACAGGATGGAGCAATATCAGTTTAGTACTAATAATAACGTAGATGTGCAACTTAAGTAAACAAAAGAAAAAAAAACTAAATTAAAAAAAAAAAAGAAAAAAAATCCACACTTAAATGTGTCCTATTTTTCATGGTTCTAATAGTGTGCCATCCTCAGACCACAATTTTTGGGTTGTGTTTTTCATTTGTCAAACATTGGCACATTGTATACAATGGGAAATAGACAAAGCGACAGGAGTACTAATCAAATCAAACAGAAAATCCAGAACTTATTCACTGAACATTTCCAAACCTCAGTAGACTGACAGACGCTGTCACATTAAGACATCTACGATGTGTCCGTGTATGTTCAGAACACAATATAAGTAATTGTGAGGGGGAGGGGGGTTTACAAATGTGCACAATCCTGCAAATGAAACCAACAACTGCACGTAATATGAACTGTTAACCATACGGCCCAGGAAGTAAGCATGCTACAACAGAGGATCCAGGATGTACATTTTACCCATCTCCAACAATGTTCTGTGCCATCTGAATGACTGTCTGATAACTAACCAGCCCATGTCTGATCTGACCTGGCCATCTAGCTTAACACACAGCCACATGTCCGTAAAAGCAGCCAATACATGGACACGAGAGTCATTCAGCCATCCTTTTGACGCTACCCAAGGTATGTTTAATGCAGCAGAAAAGCGCATAGAGCAACCCATCTGAGGATTTTAACAAAATATCTACAACATCCTAAACTATAACAGGTAAATGAGCGGTTTCCTATCAGATCCTCTAATTCTAGTTATTTACAGAGATGTGCCCCAGTGGCTGTTCTATGCTTAAAAAAAAAAAAAGATGGCTATAAACCCAAGATTAAACAAAAATCGTGATGAGATGTTTATAAACACATGAACAATGCAAGAAGCAGTTATATTTCCATGCAGATGAGGCAGCAATGAATGGAACCTCAAGAGCAAACAATGTATGGAGATCATCACATTCATGGTACACTGTACTCTATAGTGGTATCCATTCATCTCCTTAATATTGCTCCACACCACAAAGCATTATCAAAGAATCTGTCCGGCAGAGAGACCGCCTAAACATACAGCATTGATTATATACCCTAATACTATTAAGCCATGTGATCAACAGTAATAGCACCCTCATACACCTACTGGAAGGAGAGAGCACATCTTATAATCACTGTGCTCGCTTATTCATAATGAAACTATGGAAAATGGTAAAACAAAAGACCAGGAGCGCTATAGGTCATCTACTAGCTTACTGGTATTAGGGTATCTAATAGATGCCTTACTATAAAGACCTTTTACTGACAGATTCTCTACAGTATTATTTGTTACTGTGTAGCTTACGTGACACCAGCTTCCACCACAACACACAATGTATACATAAACCGTAAAATGGTCTCTGTACTCTTTCCATACACCTTATCTTTGCTGTGCTATAGAATGTGCAGTGCTTTTAACTTATAGGCAGAACTGTGTGTGTGTGAACGATTAGGTACAGGAGCGACAGCACCCTTAGTGTTGTTTTGACCATTTACAATTTAAAGCCTAATCATATGTCAAATTATAGAAGAATAGTCTTTAAAAAAAATATATAAAAATGCCCACCTGCCAGCTAACACGTGAGGACAGGTTTTCCACAATGATTCTATGCTCGGTGCGTACTGGGGGTCCATACCTACTGACAGAGACAAGAAAGGGACAAAATGTTTTAAAATGTGTTACTGCGGAAAGAAAACTATAAAAGCTGTAAAGCAGCATGTTAGGCCAGCGTCACAATGTGATACAGGTACATGTAGTAAACCACAATTCATACAAGCAGATGAAAATTTACACAGTTCAAACACATCCTAATGCTCTATGTTTTCTACATAGAAAAAGGAATCAGCAAAGATCACACTGGTCAAGTCAGCTATGTGATTGCAGGTGCTTTCCAAAAAGCTCTATAAACAGCTAAAGGGTGGCCTGGGATTTACAAAATAGGACCTGGTTTTCCACTCCTCTAGGTCATGCAAGCTGAACCTTTTGGTGCTATTTTTTTGTTCAAGGAATCATACTTCACCAAGGTCATTTCCTACATGAATAAACTAAATCTTCCAAAACAGTCCACAGTTTAAGAATATTATTACCTGGGTCCTCCACTGTTTGACTGACGGTAGCCAAAGCGCATTGGGTAGCGCCCTCCACCACCCATCATGCCCCCTCTTCCTCTCCGATTTCGGGCATGCTCAATTGTTACTCTAAGTGGGGGGAAAAAAAATACATTAGCCAGATAATTACTGCTAAATTATCACTTTCCATTGCTTTAGGTAGAGTGGTGTCTACCAATGAATAAACACGTTTGGCCCTAAAAGACAAGGACACATTGCTAAAGGTAGTTATGTAACGTGCAGCAGCGAATAAGTGATGGTGGGAAGAATGGCACCTATATAAATGGGGGCAACAGTATCAATTCAAAGTTAAATTAGCTGCCATTTTGTAAGGGAAATGAGAAAAAATACATAGTACTAAGCAAGTAGCTACCCCCCATATTCTGGCTCGGGCCCAATTCTGAGTTTGTACCAATGTTTATCTGTATTCCAGGTGTAATACGCAGACCCTTACCCCATGTAGTGCTACTTAACCCCACTTACAGTATCATACAAATCTATGGTGTTACACATTTAATAGGAGTGCAAGAAGTTTGAATATATGAACACCGGTACTAGAAGCCCTACCAGTTCCACAGCTTCTCCAGTAAAAATTTTGCAGGATGATCTGCTTTATTACAGATTTTGCCTTAAGGATAAATGGGAATTTTTTAAATTACATGAAGTTTTACCTTTCATTACACAACTCTTTTCCATTCAGTTCATACACTGCATCATCTGCATCTCTGTGGTCCTCAAACTCCTATTGCAATGGGGGGAAAAAAGATTATTGAGTGCTCCGGATTGCAACTAAACCACGATCATGAATTAGCAAATGGCAACAAGTGGCTATTAGCTCCTTTACACTGTACTTTAGAGAGCTGTGCAGCTCATCTTCCTGCATCTAGCAGACCTCTAGCAGATCTAACATATCCATATACTTAAGACTGATCTATCCGCTTCTCAGGAATATACACTACTAACATCAGGCGTTAGTCACATTTTAATCTAAATGCATAAGTCCACACACCACCTCAAGGTTGAAAGCACAGGGTAAAGGTTTTTATCCACTCTGCTTCTATCCTGTGTGGTGGGGCCCCATGTGGCAGCCATTGCTGTGGTGGCACGGTGTCTGGGGGTGGTGTAGTTCAGGGCAGCTATGTCCGGCAGCACTGAGGCTGCTGGGTGACTGGGTCGCTTCCCTCTCTGGCGCTGTTGTTCTTGTTGTTGTGGTGGTGGCCGTCATGTGGGGCTGCGCCATTTTTTAGTTAGGTACCCACATGTATCAGGAACCTTGAGGTGGTATGTGGGCTTATGCACTTTGGTCAAAATGTGACTAACACCTAATGTTAGTAGTGTATATTGCTGAGAAGCGGAGCAATCAGTGATAAATATATAGGTGTGCAGCCACATCTTTGTTTTCTCAAGTGAATTATATATCGCGGGAATGCACATGTCTTTCCTCGGCTGTTAATCAAATCTGACTTGTTCACTCCATTTCTGTACATGGAGCAAACAAGATGGATTTGACTGACAGCTAGGGATGGACATGCACTCCCCCTTGCCTTAAGTATCTTGGGACAGCAACAATTCTCAGGAATAAGTCCTGATGTGGTCAGTATCTTTTAATATGTCTGACATACTAAAAATGCAGAGCATGGAGAGCATTATGGATGTGTAAATAAGGTTTTTAAAACCAGCAGAGGAAAAAAAGACAGTAAAAAACTGTAACAAAGATCTGCACCAGTGTCTGCCTTTTGGCTACAAACACTGATCAAACCACTACATATAAACCCAGTAAAACAATAGGAAAGAGAAAAACTAAGTGGCAGTAAAGGCGAGGCTGTTGTTCTGGTAACAAGTCTATTTCTCCATCTCTCCAGGGTACGAGGACTATCATGGGGGGCAATTATTCTAGAAATACACTTGATAAAAACAAGTAAAGGTAACACAAATGTGTATAACGTAAAAGGTGCAGTCACCAATAACACTTACCACAAAGCCAAATCCACTTTTTAAGTTAATTTCTCTGATTCGTCCATATCCTTTGAAAAACTTCTCTACGTCTCTTTCACGAGCATGAGGACTAAGCCTCCCTATAAATACTCTACAACCACTCATTTTATCTATAGAAAAGGAGGAGAAAAAAAAAAAAGTAAATATGCAATATCCTAGAAATAAAGATACAAAGTTCCATCTAACACATGACCCTCGTGGTTACTGGCCCAATATCCTTGGACCTGGTCTTGAGGAAAGATATAGCATATTACAGTATACATCACCTACATCCCTGTCCGTAATGGGTATGTACAGTTACCTGATACTATCCTGTAAAATCTTTTGCATTTTATATACCGTGATAGTTTGTAGGTCTCCAGCGCCAAGCAGAATATTCCATGGCTTGTCCTCTCAGTGTCAGGACCAGGAATAACACAGTGCACTCCCAGTCCTGCCACCGAGGGGCTGAGGAGGAGACACAAACCTCAGGAGCTTTACTTCTACACATACAGTGTAAATGTCAAGTAGTAGATTACAGGCACTTATATGTATTTTTACATTTCCAAGATACAGAGAAGGAACGGTAGCAACACTCAACAATAAGGAGTAAAACAATGCTTTATTTCAGCAAACAGCAAGTGTGTTCCACTAATAAAGCAATAACCGCTTCATGCTTCTGCACATGGTGAGAGCCGGAAGAAGCGCGGAAGCGTAAAACGGTCGTTGTTCTATTAGGGGAACGCACTTGTTTGTTTGCTGTACCCTAAAATAAAGCATCGCTTCACCATTTATCAGTGAGTGTCGCTACTGTTCCTCCTCTGTATCTTAAATGTTTAATTGCTAAAGGGGAAAGCACCAGAGAGAGACAGACCCCTACGTATCACCAATGGTCCGCACTATCCAGTTGGGGTATGCACATGGTAGTGCCAGCTTTTTTTTTTTATTTTGTTGGTGTATTTTTACACTGTTAGCACTACTGTGGTTCTTTTCTGAAATATGTATATGATATGATGGCAGATTATCGGCAAGGAGTGTTGCTAGGAACATTCCTTTCGGCCGATAATCGGCCTGTGTAAAGTGTCAGCGATCAGCCCAGTAGTGGGAAACACATCTTTGCAGCCTCACAACAGGAAGACATTTCATGGGGCGCACAAACACGGCAAAGCCGCAAAATTAATCATCCCTTTTGAGGTCATTGCAAATGAGTGCCAATCTCCCCTGCGTCCTTGCACAGCCCCATATATGTAAGGGCTTGAACAATTAGCTGCCCTAGGCGCCGCCACAAAGTGGCTCTGCACACACCAGCTATCAATGATCACTCCTAGCGGTGCACACCCCTCTATATTAACAACCCTTTGAGGACCAGGCCCAAAATGACCCAGTGGACCGCGCAAATTTTGATCTTTGCGCTTTCGTTTTCCCTCCTCCCCTTCTAAGAGCTCTAGCACTCTCAGTTTTCTATCTACAGGGCCATGTAATGTCTTGTTTGTTACAGGAGTAGTTGTACTTTGTAATGGCGTCTTTCATTTTACCATAACATGTATGACGGAATCCCAAACATATTATTTATGAAGATATAAATAGGTGAAATCGTAAAAAAGAATGCAATATGGTAACGTTTGGGTGGTCTACGTAATGCACTATATGGTAAAAGCGACATGATACAATTATTCTATAGGTCAGCCCAAACACAACCATATGCAGGTTTACACAGATTATCTAATGTTATATATATTTTTTTAATGAAATCCTTTTTATGGCAATTAAATATTAATAAAATGGGCCTATTGTGACGCTTATAACGGTTATTTTTTCACCTACGGGGCTGTATGGGGTGTCATTTTTTCCGCCATGATCTCTAGTTTTTATTAATACCATATTTGTGAAGATCGGACATTTTGATCACTTATTAAATTTTTTTTTATATGTAATGTAACATAAAATCGGTAATCAGCGCACCTTTTTCCCTCTTTTCGTGTACGCCGTTCACAGTTCGCAATGACGCTTGTTATATTTTACTAGATCAGTCAATTACGCACGCTACGGTATATTATATGTTTATTTATTTATTTTTATATGTTTTATTTATATAATGGGAAATGGGGGTGATTTAGACTTTTATTGGGGGAGGGGCTTTGGGGTAGTGTGTTGGTGTTTTTAACTTTTTTTTTTTTTACACATTTGAAGTCCCTTTGGGGGACTTGTACATACAGTACTTGGGTCTTTACACTGATCATTGCTATTCCATAGGCATAGCATTGATCAGTGTTATCGGCGCTCTGCTAATTGAGCCTGCCTGTGCAGGCTCAGAGAACAGAGCGCCGATCGGACCGCACGGAGGCAGGTGAGAGACCTCCGGCGGTCCGTTTTACCGATCGGTGTGACTGCGGGGGTCCCAATCGGTAAGTGACAGGGGACTCCCCCTGTCACTTACATTTAAACGCCGCGGCGTTTAAGGAGTTAATGTCACGCTGCATCGTGTCATTAACGGTGAGGTGTCGGCTGCTGATTGCAGCCGACCCCACCTGCTATGAAGCGCGCTTCATAGCTCAGGACGTACCGGTACGTCCAGGGTCGTCTGGGGACAGACTTCCAGGACGTACCGGTACGTCCTAGGTCGCCTAGGGGTTAAAAACATGAAGGGGAAGAAAAGGCACAGTATATGGGCAACACACATCCATAATACAGTCTTATGCACAAAGCCTTAGGGTCCTATTCCACCGGACGATTATCGTTTGCATAATCATTAACGATGTCAAACGACCGCTATTGCGAAAGACCTGAAAACGTTCACTCATTTCCATGGAACGATAATTGTTACTTATGATCGTAATTGCGATAGTTTTTTCTTCGCTATTTATTCGCTATTGCGTTCGTATCTATTGCAAACAACCAAACGATGTCTTATTCAATGTGAACAATTTGCGAACGTTTTGCGAACAAGCAACGATAAAAATAGGTCCAGGTCTTATAAAGCGATCAACGATTTCTCGTTCGGTCGTGCATATTTAACGATAATCTGAACGATAATCGTCTGGTGGAATAGGGCCCTTAGGCCATCTGATTTCTAGAGATGAGCGAATCTACCAAAAGTTCTGGTTCGCACAAACCTGAATGATCGGCATTGGAAACCCGCCGCCTGGAGAGGTGATGCAGCCTGGAAAATTGGAACGGACTTTGTTTAAAGGTACCCAAGGCAGGAATTAATGATCATTAATTCCAGCTGTAGGTAGTGTTAAACAACGGCCGTTCCCATGAAATTGCTGTTATTTCTACAGCATGTGAACATAGCCTATACCTGTACTTTCAGCAGGTTCACTCAATGATATTTATTGCTAAAATGTTATTTCATTTTTATCTGCCCACTCTAACAAAGCCATGTCTGTGATCAAACCCTTAGCCTGCTGTAGGGCTTATGTATAACTGGCAACAATTATCCCAATTGCAATTGTGTTTCAGAAGCTAAAATTGCATAAGCGAAGGGCTAGTTCACTAAACCACCAGTATGTCTTTATGCAGCTGGGTCCTAGTGTCCCATCACGTGTGCCCGATCCACCGATACTGCGTAACGGGTGTACTCTCCTCCACTTCCTTGGTACAACGCAACTGGATATACCATAGATGTAAGTCTTAGGTCTAACACAAACACCTTTCTTTAGAAAGAAGGTCCTGGCCCCTTACAGCGTGGTTGTACTTATCGGATGTGACGGGGAAACCAAAAACAGCCTTTATGGGATATCGTGTGCATAAGGCATACGTTTCCCAGAGTTTAATACTGTGTGGCTATGGTCCCATGTTTTTGTTTTTTTTTGTACTTTGTACAGCCACCTTTTTGGATGGGTTTCATTTCTGGAGCCAAAATATGTTCATGGTTTGCATAACACATCTATATATTGGCACCAAACTAAAGCTGTGTGAACAAGGCCAGACTGAAACAAAGGTAGAGCCCAACATGAGGCCCATATGTAATCATATGCTTCTATCTCGCTTCACTAAAACGTATCAAATCAACATACACTCTAATTTACAATAATAGTCTACGTTGCCACCAGCACACAGGAGACAACATCAGCAGTAGAATGACTGAGGAGTATAACAAACATAGCATTAGAACGCTATGGTGAATTAGGGTCCATCGGCCAGGACCCCCCACAGTCCTATCATTTATTATACGGTATAGCACCTTTCACAGTCTTTTCCCGGATGGCTGCTACTCAACTAAACACATTACTTTATCCATACACACACCATGAAGACGCATGGGTAAAATCCCATAACCATACAGTGTGGTACCAGGACCAGAATTTCCACTCTATTAGCTTATATAACTGCAGGCATTGTGGAAGAAACATAATAAAAGCATAATCATAGAGCGTGGCTCTCAGACAGCAACACCCTGCCTAAGAGGAGGTGGTAATGGTGGTGTCCATACACCCCACACTAAGATGGACGAACCCACCGCCTTTGGCTTACTGTTTAAAGTGTATAGAGATTTTGTTGGTGGAGAGTTGCTGGCGTTCTTTCTGCTATATCATATTGTTCTAGGAAGGATAAGCCGCCACCAGAGAAGTTTGGCTCAAAGCTTTCACCAGAAAATTACTGTAAAGTAGCAAATTTGCAGAACCTGTATTTTTTTTTGCACAATGCTCTCAAATATTTGTGCAAAATCCAGAAAAAGTCACCCATTTCTGAGGCCTCTGTGATGCTGGTTTGCTCACTGCACATGTGCTGCTTTATCATTGGGATCTCCCTTCCAGTTTAAGATGGAGGAGTGGGGAGCTCATGAAGATGGCTCTATGTTCTGCTAATGATCTAACCCTAACATCTTCCATAATCAGATCCTCTCACTCTCACCTCCAAGACTTCTCTCGTGCTGCACCAGTTCTCTGGAACTACCCAAATACCTCAGACTTATACCCAACACACTCTCTGTTGGCGCTATACAAATAAATATTATTATGGATGGGCACCCTAATCTCTAATGTTTGCAAGATGACAAAGAACTGTCTGTAGTTAAAGGGACCACGTGGCGGCACAGCCTACACCTGGACTCACCGCTTTAACCAGCACAGCATAAAATCTGCAGTGGATTATGTAAGTGTGAACAGACACCTTAAGGAAAGAGGTCACTATCATGTGGATGGGGATTATAATACACCATTATACAACAGACATGGGGGAGTGCTGTTCTTTCCTACCTCTATCTATTACATAGCTACAAGCAGGGGCTGTGTGGGCCTGATGAGAGTAGTAGTTATGTAACAGCTGGAGAGCCACAGGTTGGGGAGCTGTATTGAGGCCTGCACACTCACTTCCTGTATGCAGCCTGCACTCTGCGCATGCTCAGATACAATGATAAACTATGGGGAGGGAATAACTGCAGCAATTATGAGTCACACAGCCATGGGGAACATATGGCATCCTCAATACTGGCTCCACACGGCCTCAGCTCTGCCATACTACAACTCCCAGTGTGCACTGGCAGGAAGGCTAGAAGTTGTCCGGCCGGCACACACCGTCCATCTTCCCAGCACCGTCCGCTCCCCCCTCCTTCCCTGCCGTACTGTGACACCGAGCACATCCATTGCTAGTGCTCATATCTAGCCACAGGACGGAGAGACTACTCAGTCACAATGCACACGCTCCTCCTGTGTGCGGAACCGCCTGCGTCCCGGCGCTCCCACAACCACATAGACCACTCTCCGCCGAAACACTCACCAACGCCACCGCTGCTTCCCGACAATGAAATGGCGACCGAGAATCTCCGGATATGACTCGCAACAAGATGGCGGCGCGGGGAGCGGCCTGTTGTCATGGAAACACTTACCCTCTGGTGTACTGAGGCTGGTCTGTACGTGAGCGCCGCCTCCTGCCCCGCTCGCGTTACCTCCAGCTGGAAAACCTGCTGTAAATCTGCGGGCTCTGCAAATTCTTTCTATGGGCTTCTATGAATAAATAATAATAATAATAATAATAATAATAATAATAATAATAATAATAATAAAGACTTGTTCAGCATCAGCAGGGAACACATCACCTCACGTCTATCCCCTCCAAGGCATGGATACAAAATGGTATCAGCAATGTATATGTCTATATAGACACTAGGTTCTGGTCATATTCTGAGCATGTACATTTTATGTGGCTCTGACCCAAAAGCATAGCCGATCACAGTCCAAGTAAGACTGGGGTCACACTGCTTTGGAGACTCCATCACTGATTATGCTTAAAAGGGCACTTCCGCCATTTAAGCTTTTTGCTATATTGCTGGGGCTGCATAGAAAATTCCACTCAACTTTTCATATGTTGCTGCAAATGGTGAGACTTACAATTCATTCTATACTTATTATCTATTCAGTCTCCTTCCCCCAGTTCTGAGCTGCTGCTTTCTGCTGAAGACACAAAAACTGTGTGTGAGCTTTTCTTTCCCTATCTGCAACTTTGTAATGCTGGGAGGGATAATGATGGCGAGTTCATCAGCAACTTGACATGAGATTAACCCTTCTACCATTACAAAGAAGCTACAAAATTGCAGATACAGCCTGCCAGGAACTTGTTTACATCAGTGGTCTCAGAAGGGGGGGGGGAGACAGAGAGAAAAGTTCACACGCTGTTTTTTGTGTCTTCAGCAGACAGCAGCAGCAAAGAACTAGGAGAAGGAGACTGAATAGATAATAACAAGTATGGAATGAATTGTAAGTCTCACCGTCAACAGCAACATATGAAAAGTTAGGAGCAGAATACCAACGGACCCCAAGAAAACCCATAGATTTTATAGGGTGTGTCATTTCGACAAGAATTTTTTTTTTGTCCCCGTATTTAACCCCTTCGTGCTGCAGCTAGTTTGGGCCTTAATGACCAGGCTAATTTTTCAAAATCTGACCTATCTCACTTTATGCGCTTATAGCTCAGTGATGCTTTAACGTATGCTAGAGATTCTGAGATTGTTTTTTCATGACATATGGCACTTTATGTTAGTGGCAAAATTTGGTCACTACTTTGTGTGTTTTTTGTGAAAAACATCAAAATATCATGAAAAATTTTAAAAATTAGCATTTTATGAACTTTGAAATTCTCTGCTTCTAAAAAAAGAAAGTCGTAGCACATAAATTAGTTACTAAGTCACATTACCAATATGTCTTCTTTATTCTGGCATAATTTGGTAAACATATTTTACTTTTTTAGGGTGTTATGGGGCTTAGAAATTTATCAGCAAATTATCACATTTTCGTGAAACTGATTTTTTTAGGGACCAGTTTCTTTTTTAAAATGGATTTAGAAGTCTGGGTATCCTGAAAACCCCCATAAGTGACCCCATTTTGGAAACTACACACCTTAAAGAATTAATCTAGGGGTATAATGAGCATTTTAACCCTACAGGGGCTGGAGGAAAGTATTCACAATTAGGCAGTAAAAAAATGGAAAATTTTAATTTTCCAATAATATATACGTTTAGATTAAAGTTTCTCATTTTCAAAAGGAATATGAGACAAAAAGTACCCCAAAATTTGTAATGCAGGTTCTCTTGAGTACAACGGTACCCCATATGTGGGCGTAAACCACTGTATGGGCACACAGCAGGGCTCAGAAGGAAGGGAGCGCCAATTAGCTTTTCCAATGCAAATTTTGCTGAAGAAGTTTCTGAGCGCCAGGTGCGTTTGCAGTGCCCCTGTAGTGTCAGCAGATAGAAAAACCCCCATAAGTCACCCCATTTTGGAAAGTGCACCCCTCAAAGAATTCATCTTGGTGTGTGGTGACCATTTTGACCCCACAGGTATTACAGGAAAGTATTCAAAAGAAGACAGTAAAAATGAAAAACTCGAATTCTTCCAATAATATGTTCGTTTAGTTTGAAATTTCTCAATTTCACGAGGAACAAGAGGAAAAAAGTACCCCAAAATTTGTAACGCAGGTTCTCCTGAGGACAATGGTACCCCATATGTGGGCGTAAACCACTGTATGGGCACACAGGAGGGCTCAGAAGGGAAGGAGCGCCAATTAGCTTTTTCAATGCAGATTTTGCTGCAGAAGTTTCCGAGCGACAGGTGCGTTTGCAGAGCCCCTGTAGTGCCAGCGGAGTAAAATCTCGCCATAAGTCACTCCATTTTGGAAAGTGCACCCCTCAAAGTATTCATCTTGGTGTGTGGTGACCATTTTGACTCCACAGGTATTAGAGGAAAGTATTCAAAAGTAGACAATAAAAATGAAAAACTCAAATTTTTCCAATATTATGTTCTTTTAGTTTGAAATTTCTCAATTTTATGAGGAACAAGAGGAAAAAAGTACCCCAAAATTTGTAACGCAGGTTCTCCTAAGTGAAAAGGTACCTCATATGTGGGCATAAACCACTGCATGGCCACACAGAAGGGCTCAGAAGGAAAGGAGCGCCAATTAGTTTTTCAATGCAGATTTTGCTGAAGAAGTTTCCGAGCGCCAGGTGCGTTTGCAGAGCCCCTGTAGTGTCCGCAGAGTAAAATCTCCCAATAAATCACCCCATTTTGGAAAGTGCACCCCTCAAAGAATTTATTTTGGGGTGTTGTGAGCATTTTGACCCCACAGGTATTTGAGGAAAGTATTCAAAAGTAGACAGTAAAATGAAAAACTCGATTTTTTCCAATAATATGTTCCTTTAGTTTGAAATTTCTCAATTTCTCGAGGAACAGGAGAGAAATGTCACCCCAATATATGTAAAGCAGGTTCTCCTGAGTAGAACGTTACCCCATATGTGGGCATAAACCACTGCATGGGCACACAGCCGGGCTCAGAAGGGAAGGAGCGCCAATTAGCATTTTCAGTGCAGATTTTTCTGAAGAAGTTTCTGAGCGCCAGGTGCGTTTGCAGAGCCCCTGTAGTGTCAGCAGAATAGATTCCCCCCAAAAGTCACCCCATTTTGGAAAGTGCACCCCTCAAACAATTCATCTTGGGGTGTGGTGACCATTTTTTACCCCACAGGTATTAGAGGAAAGTATTCAAAATTGGCCAGTAAAAATGAAAAACTCGAATTTTTCCAATAATATGTTGGTTTAGTTTGAAATTTCTCAATTTGACGAGGAACAGGAGAGAAAACGTACCCCAAAATCTGTAACGCAGGTTCTCCTGAGTACAACGGTACCCCATATGTGGGCATAAACCACTGTATGGGCACACAGCAGGGCTCAGAAGGGAAGGAGCGCCAATTTACAGGAGCAAAACAGCAGCTAGTAATAGTTATTAGAATAGCGCAGTTCCTAAAATAAATAAAAAAAATGAGATTACAGGTAATGTGGGGTTGGTTACGGGCAATTAGGGGTGGTTATGGGCAACCTGAGGTGGTTACAGGTAATCTGGGTGGTTACGGACAACATGGGGGTGGTCACGGGCAACCTGCTGTGGTTACGGCAACGTGGGTGGTTACAGGCAACGTGGGGTGGTTACGGGCAACGTGGGGTGGTTATGGGCAACGTGTGGTGGTCACGGGCAACCTGCTGTGGTTACGGCAACGTGGGGTGGTTACAGGCAACGTGGGCTGGTTACAGGCAACGTGGGCTGGTTACGGGCAACCTGCTGTGCTTACAGACAATCTGGGATGGTTACGGGAAACGTGGGGTGGTTACGGGCAACCTGCAGTGCTTACAGACAATCTGGGGTGGATACGGGCAACGTGGGGTGGTTACGGGCAACCTGCAGTGCTTACAGACAATCTAGGGAGGTTACGGGCAACGTGGGGTGGTTACGGGCAACCTGCAGTGCTTACAGACAATCTGGGGTGGATACGGGCAACGTGGGGTGGTTACGGGCAACCTGCAGTGCTTACTGACAATCTGGGGTGGTTACGGGCAACGTGGGGTGGTTACGGGCAATGTGGGGTGGTTACGGATAAACTGAAGTTCTTATAGGCAATCTGGAGGGGGTCAATGGCAATTTGGGGTGGTCAGAGGCGACGTGTGGTGGTCAGAGGCGACGTGTGGTGGTCAGAGGCGACGTGTGGTGGTCAGAGGCGACGTGGGGTGGTCAGAGGCGACGTGCGGTGGTCAGAGGCATCGTGGCGTGGTCAGAGGCATCGTGGCGTGGTCAGAGGCAACGCGCGGTGGTTACGTGCAATCTGGGGGGGTTACATGTAATCTGGCATGATTACGGGGAACCTTGGGGGGTTATGTGCAACCTGGAAGGGTTACAGACAATCTGGGATTGTTACTGATAAACTGAAGTGCTTATAGGTAATCTGGGGTGGGTACATGTAATTTGGGGTGGTTACGGGCAATCGGGAGGGGGTCACTGGCAATTTGCGGTGGTTGCGGGCAACGTGCGGTGGTTACGGGCAACGTGCGGTGGTTACGGGCAACGTGCGGTGGTTACGGGTAATCTGGGGAGGGGTTAGGGGTAATTTGGGAGTAAACTGCAATTATTACTATAATAAAAAGTGTGTGTTTTTTTTTTTGTATGTTTGTCACTTTTTGTACTTTACATATTCATTTTCACTGTATTACTATGATTACTGTGATATTTTCTATCTCAGTAATCATAGTTCAGTGACAGAGACCAAATTGGTCTCTGTCACTTAAATTTTCAGAGTTGGCTGGTTGTGAAGCGCATGCGCACTTCATAGCCAGCCAGGACGTCGAGGAGGAAGGAGCTCCAGGATCAGGTGAGTATATGGGGAAGGGGGGGGTGACTGGGGGACGGGGGTGACAGGGGGGTGGGGGGCCACTTGGGGGGGTGGGGGGACATCACTTTTTATCCCCTGTCACCCATCATTCATGGTGACAGGGGATAAAAAGTGCCAGGAGCACATGGTACAAAGCGATCAGCGGTATATAGTATATACCGCTGATCGCTTGTACCGGGACCCAACAGGGGGGTCCCCGATGACTGCCCCCATGCTCTCCGCTACCTCCGGTGGCGGAGAGCATGGGGCTTTCATTCATTTTAACTTTTCCATTGCTGTGAACCGACATTAGTCGGTTCACAGCGATGGCGGCGGCCATCTTGGAAATGATGGCCGCCGGGGGAGGGGGGTTAGTGATCGCCCTACTAGGGGGGGCTGATCTGAGGTCTGGGGGACACTTATTTCATCTCCCCCCGCCGTATATTCACGGCGGGGGGAGATGAAAGGCGGCGGCAGCATCGGTAATCCCCTTTACCGACGGCCGCCGCTATAACGTTAATAGCGGCGATCGTCGGTTAGGGGGAGGGGGCCGGGACGGACCCCACACACTGCCCCAACCCCTCAGCTCCCTCCGGTAGCCGGGGGGATGGGGTGGGGGCCGTCCGGCCCCGCAGCCTTATTCTCTGCCATCGCCGTAAAAAGCTGATGGCAGCAGAATAAGGACCCTTAGTGACCGCCGTAAAAAGCCGTATTGGCAGTCACTAAGGGGTTAAGTGAATGTACCAGCAGGTACATCGCTTTAAGATTTTTACATCAATAGACCAGCGTGGGGATGCCGGTGCCACGGTCCTTTTTTGAACCGCAGCCCGGCTCCAGTGCACAGTGCTTGTGTATTTCCAGTCACTGGCCCAGTATGAAGCACTAGAGGTAGACAGCCCGCCCCCAGTGTGATGAAAACCCCTCCCCTTGTAAAGTGGCTTCATTGATTCTAACGGAGCTGCATCAGAGGGGAGGGCAGAATGTCACACTGGGGTCGGGTGGGCCCACCTGCAGTGCTTCAGGCCGGACCAGTGACCTAGAATAGACCAGCGCCGTGCACAGTAACCAGGCTGCGGTTCAAAAAAAGGACCACGGCACCGGAATCTCCGCACCAGCACTGGTCGATTAATGTAAAAATCTTAAAGCGATGTACCTGCTGCTTTAAACAGAATCTGCTTTGGAGTTTAATTGAGCCAAAACTCCAGACTGGGACTGAAAATCAGCCTTGGCATTTCAAAGCACACAGGCCCATGGGGTCCTGGTGTCAAATTCCACCAAGGGTAACATCTGGCAAATAGTTTGTATGTTCTCTCTGTGTTTGCGTAGGTCTCCTCTGGGTACTCTGGTTCCTCCCACACCCAAAACATACAGATAGGTGAATTGATGCGGAGTCAGTTGGCGCTTATACAAATAAAAAGCATTATAAAGGTGAGTATAAAGGGTTCTTTTTGTTCTTACTGTACAGGGGGCATTGTCCACATGGGAGAGAGGAGGGCTGCCTACCAGAGGGCAATGGCTACCTGAGAGGGGGAGGGGGGCTTAACCCTTAGGGGACACAGCCAGTTTTCATTTTTGCGTTTTCGTTTTCCCCTCCTCGTGTCTATAAGGCCATAGCGCCTGCATTTTTTCCACCTAGAGACCCAATGAGCCCTTATTTTTTGCGCAACTAATTGTACTTTGCTATTCGCAATGAGAAGAAGGGTGAGACGGTCGGCACTATTAGTTCACAGGTGAAACTCTTTGAAGCGCAAGGAAGGTGACTCTAGAGGGACTTGCATACGGGGTGCTACCGTGCACTATGTGAAAACAAGTTCATTCCAATAGTGATACGAAGAAAAGAAAGCGGCAGGGTGCACTCACCATTTTGCAGTAGTGTAGCTTTATTTAGGATTAAAGTTCAATCCATGCGGGTAGTGTAGACGCCAACACCCTCCACTGGGATGACAGCCGTTTCACGCCCTAATTCGGCGCTTCGTCAGATCCCGCCCTCTTCAGCTACGTCACTGAAATACCCGTGTTCCGTGACGTGTCTGGAGTGGGGCGTTACAATACTTCATAAAAACAAAGGTGTGTTATTACACATTAACAGTACACAATATTTTCAAGACGTGCGATTTATAAGACCATGCTTAGGTCAGTGCGTTCATTTAAACCCATTTTACCTTGGGCATTAGTGGCCAGGATCCAGCGCGCTTCACATTGAAGCAGGTACTTATTGGGATCACCTCCCCTTTACTTTGTACTCGCTGTAGCCCCATAACTTTTAGGTCTTTATTTACCTTTATGTTTTGTATTCATGTGCTCTATGAATCTTGGGGCTCCTAGGCCAGTTCGTAATGACCTCACGTGTTCGCTGAACGTGTGTTTAGTGGTCTGATGGTCTTACCTGTAGTATAAGCCACACGTACTTTGCTATGGCAGATGTAATTTTTGCCTAAAATGTGCCGGGAAACCAGAAAAAAATTATATGTGTGGTGAAATTGAAGAAAAAAAATGTTTTTTTTTTTTTTTTGGGGGGGTTTGTTTTTACTCCGTTCGCCCTAGGGTAAAACTGACTTGTTATATATGTTCCTTAAGTTGTTACAATTACAACGATATGTAACATGTATAACTTTTATTTGATTTGATGGCTTGTAAAAAATTAAAACCTTTTAAAGAAAATATATGTTCCTTAAATCGCACCATTCCCAGGCTTATAGCGCTTTTATCCTTTGGTCTATGGGTCTGTGTGAGGTGTCCATTTTTTTGCGCCATGATGTGATCTTTCTATCGGTACCTGATTGCGCATATACGACTTTTGATCGCTTTTTATTACAATTATTCTGGATTTGCTGCGGACCAAAAATGCGCAATTTTGCACTTTGGGATTTTTTTGCGCTGACGCCGTTTACCGTGTGAGATCAGGAATGTGATTTAATTAATAGTTCGGGCGATTTACGCACGCGGCGATAGCAAACATGTTTGTGTATTTATTTATTTATTTATTTTTATTTATAAAATGAGGAAAAGGGGGGTGATTCAGACTTTTATTAGGGGAGGGATTTTGTGTTATTAAAAATACATTTTCTTTTACTTTACACATATACTAGAAGCCCCCCTGGGGGACTTCTAGTGTATGCACTCTGATCTCTCATAGAGATCCATGCAGTATAGTTATACTGCATGAATCCATGAGATCGGTGTTCTATTGCTTTTGGCTGCTGCAGCCAAAAGCAATAGAATGCCGAGCCGGGATGGATGCGGGGATCGCCCCCCCGCAATCGCCCGCAGGGGGGCGATCCCCCCACTAGACCACCAGGGATGGAGATGAGCAAGTATTTAGAAGCAGCTGTCAACTTTGACTTAATTAGCGGCAACGGTCCGATAGCCGCAATCCCGGGCTACATGCGGCAACCGGGATCGCGGCAGTTCAGAGGGGGGTCTCCGCGCGACCCCCCTCTGAACTCCCATAGCGGCACGAGGACGTTCAGTAACGTCCTGGTGCAGCTATGGGTTAATACCAGTGGACAATGGCAGCTGCATACTGCTCCACAACTACAGCCCCCCAGCATGTCCTGACAGCTGCATACTGCTCCACAGCTACAACCCCCAGCACAGCATGTCTGACAAGCTGCATACTGCTCCACAACTACACCCCCCAGCATGTCCTGACAGCTGCATACTGCTCCACAACTAACAACCCCCAGCATGTCCTGACAGCTGCATACTGCTCCACAACTACAACCTCCAGCATGTCCTGACAGCTGCATACTGCTCAACAACTACTGCAGCCCTCCAGATGTTGAAAAACTACAACTCCCATCAGGCCTGGATATCTAAAGCTTTGTCTGTCCAGGCATGATGGGATAAAGTCTTTCAACAGCTGGAGGACTGCAACCCTGACAGAACAATGCTCTGTGAGCTGCAGCTGCTGCCTGTTACATGTTATATATACTGGTACACCGCATACAGCTCAGACTGTACAGCACAGGACTGGATATACATTCTCTATACTAATACACTGTGTACAGGACTGGATATAGGTTCTCTATACTGATACATTGTATACAAGACTGGATGTAGGTTCTCCAGGGGCCTTACTACCAGGGTACAGTGGCTACATGGGGGGGGGAGTACTTATACACACACACATACATACATGCACACTCACATATACATACATACATACATATACATGCACCCTCACACATACTACACCCTCACTTACTCATACACACATACATGCACCCTCACTCACTCACTCACTCACACATACATACATACATACATACATACATACTTATATATACTTAGATACATGCACACTCACTCACTCATACATGCACATACACATGCTCAGTTATACACTTAACTCCTTGATACTGGTCTCCTTACTGGCAGACATCCTGGCTGTGCAGGGTCAGGACCTCAGATAAGGACAGCTGTAGTCAGACAGTGGATACAGCTCTGCAGGGGGCCTTCCTGGTGGCTGTGCAGCGTGTCCTCTCCTGCCCCATCTTTGGACTCGACAGCCAGGGTAACCTCAGGGACAGCAGCAGACAGTGGACGATACACACCATACAGTGTAAGTGATGTTGTGCATCCTCTGCTGTTTGATTTTCTGCCACAAACCCTGCTACCGGGTTCAGGCTTGTGGAGGTCCCTATGTATTGGATAGAATAGCACCCCCTGTATTTCACCACCAGATGGTGCCCTAGGCCATTGCCTACCCCTGCCTACCCTTTGTCTCGGCCCTGATATAGAGTTAGACCCAGCTTTACATAGATTCTATACACCATACAACTGTTTACAGTGCAGTTACATTCAGTGACTCACAGGGGGCATCTTCTCTGATCAGAATTGCTCACTTTATCTTTTCTTCTCCATCCGGCCTGACCATCATGTGGACTTCTCTCAGCTATGACTTTACAAATTCTGCCAAACATATTAGGCTCCTCTCTCTCACATCCTTATTCTTTACAAACTTCATATCTGTATTGGTCCTTTTGTGTTCTCATATAGTGGGTAGGCCCACTCTATGCACCTATATAGTATTAGGCCCCTTTGTGTAGTACTCATATAGTAATAGCCCCCTTTGTGCAACAATACTAAAACAAAAGACTCGAGTTCAGCGTGTGTTGAAAACCGTATCCAGGGCTTTATTTCCAGTGCACACAAAGTGACATGCATGATGGTAATTGTAACTTTACAACAGCTGGAGCTCCCAAGGTTCCCCATCGCTGCTTTTAAGGAAACCTGTCACTGCTTTCATGCTGCCTGAACCAAGAGTAACTGAGTTAGGGCGCTCCCTGGTGGCAGAAAGAAAGTGATAACTGGTTCTCTTTAAATATAAAAGGTGTGATTTACACCAGTGTTTCCCAACCTACGGCTCTCCAGCAAAACTACAATTCTCTTTATGCCTTCACAACATGATGGCGGTATAATTTTGCAATGTCTGGGAATAAAAGCTGTATATTATCACTTTCTATGTATCTAAGTATTCTCCTGTATGAGACCATAGCTGCCCTATTACACCAAAAGATTTCTGACAGATTATCTGACAGATTTTTTTCAGCCAAAGTCAGGAACGGACTATAAACAGAGAACAGGTCGTAAAGATAAGACTGAGATTTCTCCTCTATTCAAATCCATTCCTGGCTTTATCTGAAAAAATCTGTCAGACATCTTTTAGTGTAATAGGGCCTTAAGTCTCTGTTCAAATTAGATGATAGGTGCTGTTCCCAGTGGGTCAGCCATGGGTCCACTAACACTTGTTGCCACTCACCTGATGTGCTGGAGTGTGTGCTTGCCTATGTATGTGGACGTCTGGCTGAAGATCAAGCGGAGGGCCCTGCGTGCTTGCCTGTGTGTGGGCATCTTGCTGAAAGCAGACCGGGACCCGGACTGACTGTACTTAAGACACTGCCCAGTGAGTTAGCAGTACACAGACACCGTGTGTTTTGTTGACATCGACCCATGGTACTGTAGAGTATATATTTTTCTGAGTAAATCTTTCAGTGTGAATCCCTTTGAGAAAACTGGAACAAGGAGAATTGAAAGTGGCATCAAGGAAGAGACTCCGGCACCACTGTGCTGCATCATTAGAGCGGATACAGCAGGAGAAGGAGCCGGTTGTTTAACAGGAAGAGAGAGGGCGCAGCCATGTTATGCTGCAATAGTAGAATAGCCATGCTGGGAACCAAGAATGGGAGAAGGACAAAGACTGATGTGAGCCAGGCTGGGGATTAGAAGTGAGACTGGTAGCCTTGTTGGGGTACTATTAGGCCTGTTCACACAGAGTAAAATTGGCAGAATTTCACAGCTAAGCTCTCCTCTGTGGAATCCCGTCTGCCGCCTGTTTCAATGGGCGGCTCTCCGCTCAAAGACTGACATGTTCTGTCGATTTTACTCTGTGTAACTTGGCCCTTAAATGGGAATGATTCTTCAGTATGGTACAAGGAATGAGAGGGGTCAGAATGTGTAGGTGCCAGTCATTTGACGATAAAAGATTTATCAAGCATACAAACTCTTTGCAGATGTCGCCCTTGGTAGGATGTGAACCCAGGACCCAAGGCAACAAAATTAACACTTAAAGGGAACCGATCAGCCCAATTGGGCTGATATGGTTCTCTGGAGTGCTGCACAAAGCTCCTGAATAGCCCGTGGCACATACCGGCCGCAGCTGCAGCCAAAACTTTATACGGCAGAAAAATACGTTTTATTACCTGGGTGCGGCCATGTAAAGCTTCTGCTGCAGCTGATACATGCCGCAGGCTGCTCAGCTTTATACAGCGCTCCAGAGAACTATACCTGTGCAGTAAAGAGGAGGTTTCATTAGTGTTCATCCCCAGCTGGGGAATCAAGAAAGGCAACAGTCGGTTGCTTCTAATGTGCATATTCTGTTCACATGCAGCAGTGTGTTTTGCCTCTTTGCACAACTATCCCAGGTCAGAGCCTTCCAATATGGTGATATTATATTGGAGGTATATCTGCACTTTGGAGCGCGTCTTTTCGATGTTTACTGGTGGTATCCACAAGGAGCTTTCTACTGCTTGGCTGCTTGTAGCAGAGGTTTTCTTTCCCTGCCACTGGTGATGAGTTTACAGAAGGGATGAAGAGAGGTGGCCCATAGCTTCCACCTTGTCCTGGTACAGAGAATCAGCACCCTCCCCTTATTACTACATCCCCATACCTCCCAACTTTTGCAAAGAGCAAAGAGACATGTGCGCCGCGGTTCCCAATAGCCACGCCCCCATAGCGACCCTCCATAGCCTCGCCCCCATAGCAACCCTCCATAGCCACTCCCCTACAGTCACCACATGCTGCTGACTGAATAGTGCCCTATACAGTATCCAATCCCGCCAAAATGCCCTATATAGTATCCAATCCCCCATTATAGTGCCCCACATAGTATCCAATGCCCCCTATAGTGACCAACATAGTATCCAATCCCCACATAGTGCCCCCATAGAATCCAATCCCCACATAGTGCCCCACATAGTATCCAATGCCCCCATATAGAGCCCCACATAGTAGCCAATGCCCCCATATAGTGCCCCACATAGTAGCCAATCCCCTTATAGTGCCCCACATAGTAGCCAATCCCCCATATAGTGCCCCACATAGTAGCCAATCCCCATATAGTGCCCCACATAGTAGCCAATCCCCATATAGTGCCCCACATAGTAGCCAATCCCTCCATATAGTGCCCCACATAGTAGCCAAACCCCCATAGAGTGCCCACATAGTAGCCAATGCCCCCATATATGCCCCACATAGTAGCCAATGCCCCCATATAGTGCCCCACATAGTAGCCAATCCCCCCATATATGCCCCACATAGTAGCCAATCCCCATATAGTGCCCCACATATTATCCAATCCCCCCATATAGTAGCCAATCCCAATATAGCGCCCCACAGAGTTAGCAATACCCCCATTTGTGTGGCCCCAGCGGAAAAAACAATAACCAGTAACTCACCTGTCCTCCC